>NC_061071.1:1429491-1469673 GCF_021917145.1 Hypomesus transpacificus | reverse complement strand
TGTTCATCAGAGTCCCCTCTACGGTCATATTTTCCATTGGATTTGGATTTTTTTTGACCCATATTCGCCTTGCCCTTTTGCAAGGCCCATAACTCTGCCTAGGAAGGCCCTAGAGGCCCCAAAGTTGGCCTGGCCTGTTCATCAGAGTCCCCTCTACGGTCATATTTTCCATTGGATTTGGATTTTTTTTGACCCATATTCGCCTTGCCCTTTTGCAAGGCCCATAACTCTGCCTAGGAAGGCCCTAGAGGCCCCAAAGTTGGCCTGGCCTGTTCATCAGAGTCACCTCTACGGTCATATTTTCCATTGGATTTTTTTTGACCCATGTTCGGCTTGCCCTCTTGCAAGGCCCATAACTCTGCCTAGGAAGGCCCTAGAGGCCCCAAAGTTGGCCTGGCCTGTTCATCAGAGTCCCCCCTACGGTCATATTTTCCATTGGATTTGGACTTTTTTTGACCCATATTCGCCTTGCCCTTTTGCAAGGCCCATAACTCTGCCTAGGAAGGCCCTAGAGGCCCCAAAGTTGGCCTGGCCTGTTCATCAGAGTCACCTCTACGGTCATATTTTCCATTGGATTTTTTTTGACCCATATTCGGCTTGCCCTCTTGCAAGGCCCATAACTCTGCCTAGGAAGGCCCTAGAGGCCCCAAAGTTGGCCTGGCCTGTTCATCAGAGTCCCCCCTACGGTCATATTTTCCATTGGATTTGGACTTTTTTTGACCCATATTCGCCTTGCCCTTTTGCAAGGCCCATAACTCTGCCTAGGAAGGCCCTAGAGGTCCCAAAGTTGGCCTGGCCTGTTCATCAGAGTCCCCTCTACGGTCATATTTTCCATTGGATTTGGATTTTTTTTTTACCCATATTCGCCTTGCCCTTTTGCAAGGCCCATAACTCTGCCTAGGAAGGCCCTAGAGGCCCCAAAGTTGGCCTGGCCTGTTCATCAGAGTCCCCCCTACGGTCATATTTTCCATTGGATTTGGACTTTTTTTGAGCCATATTCGCCTTGCCCTTTTGCAAGGCCCATAACTCTGCCTAGGAAGGCCCTAGAGGCCCCAAAGTTGGCCTGGCCTGTTCATCAGAGTCACCTCTACGGTCATATTTTCCATTGGATTTTTTTTGACCCATATTCGGCTTGCCCTCTTGCAAGGCCCATAACTCTGCCTAGGAAGGCCCTAGAGGCCCCAAAGTTGGCCTGGCCTGTTCATCAGAGTCCCCCCTACGGTCATATTTTCCATTGGATTTGGATTTTTTTTGACCCATATTCGCCTTGCCCTTTTGCAAGGCCCATAACTCTGCCTAGGAAGGCCCTAGAGGTCCCAAAGTTGGCCTGGCCTGTTCATCAGAGTCCCCTCTATGGTCATATTTTCCATTGGATTTGGATTTTTTTTGACCCATATTCGGCTTGCCCTCTTGCAAGGCCCATAACTCTGCCTAGGAAGGCCCTAGAGGCCCCAAAGTTGGCCTGGCCTGTTCATCAGAGTCCCCCCTACGGTCATATTTTCCATTGGATTTGGACTTTTTTTGACCCATATTCGCCTTGCCCTTTTGCAAGGCCCATAACTCTGCCTAGGAAGGCCCTAGAGGCCCCAAAGTTGGCCTGGCCTGTTCATCAGAGTCCCCTCTACGGTCATATTTTCCATTGGATTTGGACTTTTTTTGACCCATATTCGCCTTGCCCTTTTGCAAGGCCCATAACTCTGCATAGGAAGGCCCTAGAGGCCCCAAAGTTGGCCTGGCCTGTTCATCAGAGTCACCTCTACGGTCATATTTTCCATTGGATTTGGATTTTTTTTTACCCATATTCGGCTTGCCCTCTTGCAAGGCCCATAACTCTGCCTAGGAAGGCCCTAGAGGCCCCAAAGTTGGCCTGGCCTGTTCATCAGAGTCCCCCCTACGGTCATATTTTCCATTGGATTTTTTTTGACCCATGTTCGGCTTGCCCTCTTGCAAGGCCCATAACTCTGCCTAGGAAGGCCCTAGAGGCCCCAAAGTTGGCCTGGCCTGTTCATCAGAGTCCCCCCTACGGTCATATTTTCCATTGGATTTGGACTTTTTTTGACCCATATTCGCCTTGCCCTTTTGCAAGGCCCATAACTCTGCCTAGGAAGGCCCTAGAGGCCCCAAAGTTGGCCTGGCCTGTTCATCAGAGTCACCTCTACGGTCATATTTTCCATTGGATTTTTTTTGACCCATATTCGGCTTGCCCTCTTGCAAGGCCCATAACTCTGCCTAGGAAGGCCCTAGAGGCCCCAAAGTTGGCCTGGCCTGTTCATCAGAGTCCCCCCTACGGTCATATTTTCCATTGGATTTGGACTTTTTTTGACCCATATTCGCCTTGCCCTTTTGCAAGGCCCATAACTCTGCCTAGGAAGGCCCTAGAGGTCCCAAAGTTGGCCTGGCCTGTTCATCAGAGTCCCCTCTACGGTCATATTTTCCATTGGATTTGGATTTTTTTTTACCCATATTCGCCTTGCCCTTTTGCAAGGCCCATAACTCTGCCTAGGAAGGCCCTAGAGGCCCCAAAGTTGGCCTGGCCTGTTCATCAGAGTCCCCCCTACGGTCATATTTTCCATTGGATTTGGACTTTTTTTGAGCCATATTCGCCTTGCCCTTTTGCAAGGCCCATAACTCTGCCTAGGAAGGCCCTAGAGGCCCCAAAGTTGGCCTGGCCTGTTCATCAGAGTCACCTCTACGGTCATATTTTCCATTGGATTTTTTTTTGACCCATATTCGGCTTGCCCTCTTGCAAGGCCCATAACTCTGCCTAGGAAGGCCCTAGAGGCCCCAAAGTTGGCCTGGCCTGTTCATCAGAGTCCCCCCTACGGTCATATTTTCCATTGGATTTGGACTTTTTTTGACCCATATTCGCCTTGCCCTTTTGCAAGGCCCATAACTCTGCCTAGGAAGGCCCTAGAGGTCCCAAAGTTGGCCTGGCCTGTTCATCAGAGTCCCCTCTATGGTCATATTTTCCATTGGATTTGGATTTTTTTTGACCCATATTCGGCTTGCCCTCTTGCAAGGCCCATTAACTCTGCCTAGGAAGGCCCTAGAGGCCCCAAAGTTGGCCTGGCCTGTTCATCAGAGTCCCCCCTACGGTCATATTTTCCATTGGATTTGGACTTTTTTTGACCCATATTCGCCTTGCCCTTTTGCAAGGCCCATAACTCTGCCTAGGAAGGCCCTAGAGGCCCCAAAGTTGGCCTGGCCTGTTCATCAGAGTCCCCTCTACGGTCATATTTTCCATTGGATTTGGACTTTTTTTGACCCATATTCGCCTTGCCCTTTTGCAAGGCCCATAACTCTGCATAGGAAGGCCCTAGAGGCCCCAAAGTTGGCCTGGCCTGTTCATCAGAGTCCCTTCTACGGTCATATTTTCCATTGGATTTGGATTTTTTTTTACCCATATTCGCCTTGCCCTTTTGCAAGGCCCATAACTCTGCCTAGGAAGGCCCTAGAGGCCCCAAAGTTGGCCTGGCCTGTTCATCAGAGTCACCTCTACGGTCATATTTTCCATTGGATTTGGATTTTTTTTTACCCATATTCGGCTTGCCCTCTTGCAAGGCCCATAACTCTGCCTAGGAAGGCCCTAGAGGCCCCAAAGTTGGCCTGGCCTGTTCATCAGAGTCCCCCCTACGGTCATATTTTCCATTGGATTTGGACTTTTTTTGACCCATATTCGCCTTGCCCTTTTGCAAGGCCCATAACTCTGCCTAGGAAGGCCCTAGAGGCCCCAAAGTTGGCCTGGCCTGTTCATCAGAGTCCCCTCTACGGTCATATTTTCCATTGGATTTGGACTTTTTTTTAACCATATTCGCCTTGCCCTTTTGCAAGGCCCATAACTCTGCCTAGGAAGGCCCTAGAGGCCCCAAAGTTGGCCTGGCCTGTTCATCAGAGTCCCCTCTACGGTCATATTTTCCATTGGATTTGGATTTTTTTTTGACCCATATTCGCCTTGCCCTTTTGCAAGGCCCATAACTCTGCCTAGGAAGGCCCTAGAGGCCCCAAAGTTGGCCTGGCCTGTTCATCAGAGTCCCCTCTACGGTCATATTTTCCATTGGATTTGGACTTTTTTTGAGCCATATTCACCTTGCCCTTTTGCAAGGCCCATAACTCTGCCTAGGAAGGCCCTAGAGGCCCCAAAGTTGGCCTGGCCTGTTCATCAGGGTCCCCCCTACGGTCATATTTTCCATTGGATTTGGACTTTTTTTGAGCCATATTCACCTTGCCCTTTTGCAAGGCCCATAACTCTGCCTAGGAAGGCCCTAGAGGCCCCAAAGTTGGCCTGGCCTGTTCATCAGGGTCCCCCCCTACGGTCATATTTTCCATTGGATTTGGACTTTTTTTGAGCCATATTCACCTTGCCCTTTTGCAAGGCCCATAACTCTGCCTAGGAAGGCCCTAGAGGCCCCAAAGTTGGCCTGGCCTGTTCATCAGGGTCCCCCCTACGGTCATATTTTCCATTGGATTTGGACTTTTTTTGAGCCATATTCGCCTTGCCCTTTTGCAAGGCCCATAACTCTGCCTAGGAAGGCCCTAGAGGCCCCAAAGTTGGCCTGGCCTGTTCATCAGAGTCCCCCCTACGGTCATATTTTCCATTGGATTTTGACTTTTTTTGAGCCATATTCACCTTGCCCTTTTGCAAGGCCCATAACTCTGCCTAGGAAGGCCCTAGAGGCCCCAAAGTTGGCCTGGCTTGTTCATCAGGGTCCCCCCTACGGTCATATTTTCCATTGGATTTGGACTTTTTTTGAGCCATATTCACCTTGCCCTTTTGCAAGGCCCATAACTCTGCCTAGGAAGGCCCTAGAGGCCCCAAAGTTGGCCTGGCCTGTTCATCAGGGTCCCCCCTACGGTCATATTTTCCATTGGATTTGGACTTTTTTTGAGCCATATTCACCTTGCCCTTTTGCAAGGCCCATAACTCTGCCTAGGAAGGCCCTAGAGGCCCCAAAGTTGGCCTGGCCTGTTCATCAGGGTCCCCCCTACCGTCATATTTTCCATTGGATTTGGACTTTTTTTGAGCCATATTCGCCTTGCCCTTTTGCAAGGCCCATAACTACTCCTTGCCTAGGAAGGCCCTAGAGGCCCCAAAGTTGGCCTGGCCTGTTCATCAGGGTCCCCCCTACCGTCATATTTTCCATTGGATTTGGACTTTTTTTGAGCCATATTCACCTTGCCCTTTTGCAAGGCCCATAACTCTGCCTAGGAAGGCCCTAGAGGCCCCAAAGTTGGCCTGGCCTGTTCATCAGGGTCCCCCCTACGGTCATATTTTCCATTGGATTTGGACTTTTTTTGAGCCATATTCGCCTTGCCCTTTTGCAAGGCCCATAACTCTGCCTAGGAAGGCCCTAGAGGCCCCAAAGTTGGCCTTGCCTGTTCATCAGGGTTCCCCCTACGGTCATATTTTCCATTGGATTTGGACTTTTTTTGAGCCATATTCACCTTGCCCTTTTGCAAGGCCCATAACTCTGCCTAGGAAGGCCCTAGAGGCCCCAAAGTTGGCCTGGCCTGTTCATCAGGGTCCCCCCTACGGTCATATTTTCCATTGGATTTGGACTTTTTTTGAGCCATATTCGCCTTGCCCTTTTGCAAGGCCCATAACTCTGCCTAGGAAGGCCCTAGAGGCCCCAAAGTTGGCCTGGCCTGTTCATCAGAGTCCCCCCTACGGTCATATTTTCCATTGGATTTGGACTTTTTTGAGCCATATTCACCTTGCCCTTTTGCAAGGCCCATAACTCTTTCTAGGAAGGCCCTAGAGGCCCCAAAGTTGGCCTGGCCTGTTCATCAGGGTCCCCCCTACGGTCATATTTTCCATTGGATTTGGACTTTTTTTGAGCCATATTCGCCTTGCCCTTTTGCAAGGCCCATAACTCTGCCTAGGAAGGCCCTAGAGGCCCCAAAGTTGGCCTGGCCTGTTCATCAGGGTCCCCCCTACGGTCATATTTTCCATTGGATTTGGACTTTTTTTGAGCCATATTCACCTTGCCCTTTTGCAAGGCCCATAACTCTGCCTAGGAAGGCCCTAGAGGCCCCAAAGTTGGCCTGGCCTGTTCATCAGGGTCCCCCCTACCGTCATATTTTCCATTGGATTTGGATTTTTTTGAGCCATATTCACCTTGCCCTTTTGCAAGGCCCATAACTCTTTCTAGGAAGGCCCTAGAGGCCCCAAAGTTGGCCTGGCCTGTTCATCAGGGTCCCCCCTACGGTCATATTTTCCATTGGATTTGGACTTTTTTTGAGCCATATTCGCCTTGCCCTTTTGCAAGGCCCATAACTCTGCCTAGGAAGGCCCTAGAGGCCCCAAAGTTGGCCTGGCCTGTTCATCAGGGTCCCCCCTACGGTCATATTTTCCATTGGATTTGGACTTTTTTTGAGCCATATTCGCCTTGCCCTTTTGCAAGGCCCATAACTCTGCCTAGGAAGGCCCTAGAGGCCCCAAAGTTGGCCTGGCCTGTTCATCAGAGTCCCCCCTACGGTCATATTTTCCATTGGATTTGGACTTTTTTTGAGCCATATTCACCTTGCCCTTTTGCAAGGCCCATAACTCTGCCTAGGAAGGCCCTAGAGGCCCCAAAGTTGGCCTGGCCTGTTCATCAGGGTCCCCCCTACGGTCATATTTTCCATTGGATTTGGACTTTTTTTGAGCCATATTCGCCTTGCCCTTTTGCAAGGCCCATAACTCTGCCTAGGAAGGCCCTAGAGGCCCCAAAGTTGGCCTGGCCTGTTCATCAGGGTCCCCCCTACGGTCATATTTTCCATTGGATTTGGACTTTTTTTGAGCCATATTCGCCTTGCCCTTTTGCAAGGCCCATAACTCTGCCTAGGAAGGCCCTAGAGGCCCCAAAGTTGGCCTGGCCTGTTCATCAGGGTCCCCCCTACGGTCAAATTTTCCATTGGATTTGGACTTTTTTTGAGCCATATTCACCTTGCCCTTTTGCAAGGCCCATAACTCTGCCTAGGAAGGCCCTAGAGGCCCCAAAGTTGGCCTGGCCTGTTCATCAGGGTCCCCTCTATGGTCATATTTTCCATTGGATTTGGATTTTTTTTTACCCATATTCGGATTGCCCTCTTGCAAGGCCCATAACTCTGCCTAGGAAGGCCCTAGAGGCCCCAAAGTTGGCCTGGCCTGTTCATCAGAGTCCCCCCTACGGTCATATTTTCCATTGGATTTTGACTTTTTTTGACCCATATTCGCCTTGCCCTTTTGCAAGGCCCATAACTCTGCCTAGGAAGGCCCTAGAGGCCCCAAAGTTGGCCTGGCCTGTTCATCAGAGTCCCCTCTACGGTCATATTTTCCATTGGATTTGGACTTTTTTTGACCCATATTCGCCTTGCCCTTTTGCAAGGCCCATAACTCTGCATAGGAAGGCCCTAGAGGCCCCAAAGTTGGCCTGGCCTGTTCATCAGAGTCCCCTCTACGGTCATATTTTCCATTGGATTTGGATTTTTTTTTACCCATATTCGCCTTGCCCTTTTGCAAGGCCCATAACTCTGCCTAGGAAGGCCCTAGAGGCCCCAAAGTTGGCCTGGCCTGTTCATCAGAGTCACCTCTACGGTCATATTTTCCATTGGATTTGGATTTTTTTTTACCCATATTCGGCTTGCCCTCTTGCAAGGCCCATAACTCTGCCTAGGAAGGCCCTAGAGGCCCCAAAGTTGGCCTGGCCTGTTCATCAGAGTCCCCCCTACGGTCATATTTTCCATTGGATTTGGACTTTTTTTGACCCATATTCGCCTTGCCCTTTTGCAAGGCCCATAACTCTGCCTAGGAAGGCCCTAGAGGCCCCAAAGTTGGCCTGGCCTGTTCATCAGAGTCCCCTCTACGGTCATATTTTCCATTGGATTTGGACTTTTTTTTAACCATATTCGCCTTGCCCTTTTGCAAGGCCCATAACTCTGCCTAGGAAGGCCCTAGAGGCCCCAAAGTTGGCCTGGCCTGTTCATCAGAGTCCCCTCTACGGTCATATTTTCCATTGGATTTGGATTTTTTTTTGACCCATATTCGCCTTGCCCTTTTGCAAGGCCCATAACTCTGCCTAGGAAGGCCCTAGAGGCCCCAAAGTTGGCCTGGCCTGTTCATCAGAGTCCCCTCTACGGTCATATTTTCCATTGGATTTGGATTTTTTTTGACCCATATTCGCCTTGCCCTTTTGCAAGGCCCATAACTCTGCCTAGGAAGGCCCTAGAGGCCCCAAAGTTGGCCTGGCCTGTTCATCAGAGTCACCTCTACGGTCATATTTTCCATTGGATTTTTTTTGACCCATATTCGGCTTGCCCTCTTGCAAGGCCCATAACTCTGCCTAGGAAGGCCCTAGAGGCCCCAAAGTTGGCCTGGCCTGTTCATCAGAGTCCCCTCTACGGTCATATTTTCCATTGGATTTGGACTTTTTTTTAACCATATTCGCCTTGCCCTTTTGCAAGGCCCATAACTCTGCCTAGGAAGGCCCTAGAGGCCCCAAAGTTGGCCTGGCCTGTTCATCAGAGTCCCCTCTACGGTCATATTTTCCATTGGATTTGGATTTTTTTTTGACCCATATTCGCCTTGCCCTTTTGCAAGGCCCATAACTCTGCCTAGGAAGGCCCTAGAGGCCCCAAAGTTGGCCTGGCCTGTTCATCAGAGTCCCCTCTACGGTCATATTTTCCATTGGATTTGGATTTTTTTTGACCCATATTCGCCTTGCCCTTTTGCAAGGCCCATAACTCTGCCTAGGAAGGCCCTAGAGGCCCCAAAGTTGGCCTGGCCTGTTCATCAGAGTCACCTCTACGGTCATATTTTCCATTGGATTTTTTTTGACCCATATTCGGCTTGCCCTCTTGCAAGGCCCATAACTCTGCCTAGGAAGGCCCTAGAGGCCCCAAAGTTGGCCTGGCCTGTTCATCAGAGTCCCCCCTACGGTCGTGTTTTGCATTGGATTTGGATATTTTTTGACCATATTCGCCTTGCCCTTTTGCAGGGCCCATAACTCTGCCTAGGAAGTTCCTAGAGGTCCCAAAGTTGGCCTGGCCTGTTCATCAGAGTCCCCTCTACGGTCGTGTTTTGCATTGGATTTGGATATTTTTTTTACCATATTCGCCTTGCCCTTTTGCAGGGCCCATAACTCTGCCTAGGAAGGCCCTAGAGGTCCCAAAGTTGGCCTGGCCTGTTCATCAGAGTCCCCTCTACGGTCATATTTTCCATTGGATTTGGATTTTTTTTGACCCATATTCGCCTTGCCCTTTTGCAAGGCCCATAACTCTGCCTAGGAAGGCCCTAGAGGCCCCAAAGTTGGCCTGGCCTGTTCATCAGAGTCACCTCTACGGTCATATTTTCCATTGGATTTTTTTTGACCCATATTCGGCTTGCCCTCTTGCAAGGCCCATAACTCTGCCTAGGAAGGCCCTAGAGGCCCCAAAGTTGGCCTGGCCTGTTCATCAGAGTCCCCCCTACGGTCATATTTTCCATTGGATTTGGACTTTTTTTGACCCATATTCGCCTTGCCCTTTTGCAAGGCCCATAACTCTGCCTAGGAAGGCCCTAGAGGTCCCAAAGTTGAACTGGCCTGTTCATCAGAGTCCCCTCTATGGTCATATTTTCCATTGGATTTTGATTTTTTTTACCCATATTCGCCTTGCCCTTTTGCAAGGCCCATAACTCTGCCTAGGAAGGCCCTAGAGGCCCCAAAGTTGGCCTGGCCTGTTCATCAGAGTCCCCCCTACGGTCATATTTTCCATTGGATTTGGACTTTTTTTGACCCATATTCGCCTTGCCCTTTTGCAAGGCCCATAACTCTGCCTAGGAAGGCCCTAGAGGCCCCAAAGTTGGCCTGGCCTGTTCATCAGAGTCCCCTCTACGGTCATATTTTCCATTGGATTTGGACTTTTTTTGACCCATATTCGCCTTGCCCTTTTGCAAGGCCCATAACTCTGCCTAGGAAGGCCCTAGAGGCCCCAAAGTTGGCCTGGCCTGTTCATCAGAGTCCCCTCTACGGTCATATTTTCCATTGGATTTGGACTTTTTTTTAACCATATTCGCCTTGCCCTTTTGCAAGGCCCATAACTCTGCCTAGGAAGGCCCTAGAGGCCCCAAAGTTGGCCTGGCCTGTTCATCAGAGTCCCCTCTACGGTCATATTTTCCATTGGATTTGGATTTTTTTTGACCCATATTCGCCTTGCCCTTTTGCAAGGCCCATAACTCTGCCTAGGAAGGCCCTAGAGGCCCCAAAGTTGGCCTGGCCTGTTCATCAGAGTCCCCTCTACGGTCATATTTTCCATTGGATTTGGATTTTTTTTGACCCATATTCGCCTTGCCCTTTTGCAAGGCCCATAACTCTGCCTAGGAAGGCCCTAGAGGCCCCAAAGTTGGCCTGGCCTGTTCATCAGAGTCACCTCTACGGTCATATTTTCCATTGGATTTTTTTTGACCCATATTCGGCTTGCCCTCTTGCAAGGCCCATAACTCTGCCTAGGAAGGCCCTAGAGGCCCCAAAGTTGGCCTGGCCTGTTCATCAGAGTCCCCCCTACGGTCATATTTTCCATTGGATTTGGACTTTTTTTGACCCATATTCGCCTTGCCCTTTTGCAAGGCCCATAACTCTGCCTAGGAAGGCCCTAGAGGTCCCAAAGTTGGCCTGGCCTGTTCATCAGAGTCCCCTCTACGGTCATATTTTCCATTGGATTTGGATTTTTTTTTACCCATATTCGCCTTGCCCTTTTGCAAGGCCCATAACTCTGCCTAGGAAGGCCCTAGAGGCCCCAAAGTTGGCCTGGCCTGTTCATCAGAGTCCCCCCTACGGTCATATTTTCCATTGGATTTGGACTTTTTTTGACCCATATTCGCCTTGCCCTTTTGCAAGGCCCATAACTCTGCCTAGGAAGGCCCTAGAGGCCCCAAAGTTGGCCTGGCCTGTTCATCAGAGTCCCCTCTACGGTCATATTTTCCATTGGATTTGGACTTTTTTTGACCCATATTCGCCTTGCCCTTTTGCAAGGCCCATAACTCTGCATAGGAAGGCCCTAGAGGCCCCAAAGTTGGCCTGGCCTGTTCATCAGAGTCCCCTCTACGGTCATATTTTCCATTGGATTTGGATTTTTTTTGACCCATATTCGCCTTGCCCTTTTGCAAGGCCCATAACTCTGCCTAGGAAGGCCCTAGAGGCCCCAAAGTTGGCCTGGCCTGTTCATCAGAGTCCCCTCTACGGTCATATTTTCCATTGGATTTGGATTTTTTTTGACCCATATTCGCCTTGCCCTTTTGCAAGGCCCATAACTCTGCCTAGGAAGGCCCTAGAGGCCCCAAAGTTGGCCTGGCCTGTTCATCAGAGTCACCTCTACGGTCATATTTTCCATTGGATTTTTTTTGACCCATATTCGGCTTGCCCTCTTGCAAGGCCCATAACTCTGCCTAGGAAGGCCCTAGAGGCCCCAAAGTTGGCCTGGCCTGTTCATCAGAGTCCCCTCTACGGTCATATTTTCCATTGGATTTGGACTTTTTTTTAACCATATTCGCCTTGCCCTTTTGCAAGGCCCATAACTCTGCCTAGGAAGGCCCTAGAGGCCCCAAAGTTGGCCTGGCCTGTTCATCAGAGTCCCCTCTACGGTCGTGTTTTGCATTGGATTTGGATATTTTTTTTACCATATTCGCCTTGCCCTTTTGCAGGGCCCATAACTCTGCCTAGGAAGGCCCTAGAGGTCCCAAAGTTGGCCTGGCCTGTTCATCAGAGTCCCCTCTACGGTCATATTTTCCATTGGATTTGGATTTTTTTTGACCCATATTCGCCTTGCCCTTTTGCAAGGCCCATAACTCTGCCTAGGAAGGCCCTAGAGGCCCCAAAGTTGGCCTGGCCTGTTCATCAGAGTCCCCTCTACGGTCATATTTTCCATTGGATTTGGACTTTTTTTGACCCATATTCGCCTTGCCCTTTTGCAAGGCCCATAACTCTGCATAGGAAGGCCCTAGAGGCCCCAAAGTTGGCCTGGCCTGTTCATCAGAGTCCCCTCTACGGTCATATTTTCCATTGGATTTGGATTTTTTTTTACCCATATTCGCCTTGCCCTTTTGCAAGGCCCATAACTCTGCCTAGGAAGGCCCTAGAGGCCCCAAAGTTGGCCTGGCCTGTTCATCAGAGTCCCCTCTACGGTCATATTTTCCATTGGATTTGGACTTTTTTTTAACCATATTCGCCTTGCCCTTTTGCAAGGCCCATAACTCTGCCTAGGAAGGCCCTAGAGGCCCCAAAGTTGGCCTGGCCTGTTCATCAGAGTCCCCTCTACGGTCATATTTTCCATTGGATTTGGATTTTTTTTGACCCATATTCGCCTTGCCCTTTTTCAAGGCCCATAACTCTGCCTAGGAAGGCCCTAGAGGCCCCAAAGTTGGCCTGGCCTGTTCATCAGAGTCCCCTCTACGGTCATATTTTCCATTGGATTTGGATTTTTTTTGACCCATATTCGCCTTGCCCTTTTGCAAGGCCCATAACTCTGCCTAGGAAGGCCCTAGAGGCCCCAAAGTTGGCCTGGCCTGTTCATCAGAGTCACCTCTACGGTCATATTTTCCATTGGATTTTTTTTGACCCATATTCGGCTTGCCCTCTTGCAAGGCCCATAACTCTGCCTAGGAAGGCCCTAGAGGCCCCAAAGTTGGCCTGGCCTGTTCATCAGAGTCCCCCCTACGGTCATATTTTCCATTGGATTTGGACTTTTTTTGACCCATATTCGCCTTGCCCTTTTGCAAGGCCCATAACTCTGCCTAGGAAGGCCCTAGAGGTCCCAAAGTTGGCCTGGCCTGTTCATCAGAGTCCCCTCTACGGTCATATTTTCCATTGGATTTGGATTTTTTTTTACCCATATTCGCCTTGCCCTTTTGCAAGGCCCATAACTCTGCCTAGGAAGGCCCTAGAGGCCCCAAAGTTGGCCTGGCCTGTTCATCAGAGTCCCCCCTACGGTCATATTTTCCATTGGATTTGGACTTTTTTTGACCCATATTCGCCTTGCCCTTTTGCAAGGCCCATAACTCTGCCTAGGAAGGCCCTAGAGGCCCCAAAGTTGGCCTGGCCTGTTCATCAGAGTCCCCTCTACGGTCATATTTTCCATTGGATTTGGACTTTTTTTGACCCATATTCGCCTTGCCCTTTTGCAAGGCCCATAACTCTGCATAGGAAGGCCCTAGAGGCCCCAAAGTTGGCCTGGCCTGTTCATCAGAGTCCCCTCTACGGTCATATTTTCCATTGGATTTGGATTTTTTTTTACCCATATTCGCCTTGCCCTTTTGCAAGGCCCATAACTCTGCCTAGGAAGGCCCTAGAGGCCCCAAAGTTGGCCTGGCCTGTTCATCAGAGTCACCTCTACGGTCATATTTTCCATTGGATTTGGATTTTTTTTTACCCATATTCGGCTTGCCCTCTTGCAAGGCCCATAACTCTGCCTAGGAAGGCCCTAGAGGCCCCAAAGTTGGCCTGGCCTGTTCATCAGAGTCCCCCCTACGGTCATATTTTCCATTGGATTTGGACTTTTTTTGACCCATATTCGCCTTGCCCTTTTGCAAGGCCCATAACTCTGCCTAGGAAGGCCCTAGAGGTCCCAAAGTTGGCCTGGCCTGTTCATCAGAGTCCCCTCTACGGTCATATTTTCCATTGGATTTGGATTTTTTTTACCCATATTCGCCTTGCCCTTTTGCAAGGCCCATAACTCTGCCTAGGAAGGCCCTAGAGGCCCCAAAGTTGGCCTGGCCTGTTCATCAGAGTCCCCCCTACGGTCATATTTTCCATTGGATTTGGACTTTTTTTGACCCATATTCGCCTTGCCCTTTTGCAAGGCCCATAACTCTGCCTAGGAAGGCCCTAGAGGTCCCAAAGTTGGCCTGGCCTGTTCATCAGAGTCCCCTCTACGGTCGTGTTTTGCATTGGATTTGGATATTTTTTTTACCATATTCGCCTTGCCCTTTTGCAGGGCCCATAACTCTGCCTAGGAAGGCCCTAGAGGTCCCAAAGTTGGCCTGGCCTGTTCATCAGAGTCCCCTCTACGGTCATATTTTCCATTGGATTTGGATTTTTTTTGACCCATATTCGCCTTGCCCTTTTGCAAGGCCCATAACTCTGCCTAGGAAGGCCCTAGAGGCCCCAAAGTTGGCCTGGCCTGTTCATCAGAGTCACCTCTACGGTCATATTTTCCATTGGATTTTTTTTGACCCATATTCGGCTTGCCCTCTTGCAAGGCCCATAACTCTGCCTAGGAAGGCCCTAGAGGCCCCAAAGTTGGCCTGGCCTGTTCATCAGAGTCCCCCCTACGGTCATATTTTCCATTGGATTTGGACTTTTTTTGACCCATATTCGCCTTGCCCTTTTGCAAGGCCCATAACTCTGCCTAGGAAGGCCCTAGAGGTCCCAAAGTTGGCCTGGCCTGTTCATCAGAGTCCCCTCTATGGTCATATTTTCCATTGGATTTGGATTTTTTTTACCCATATTCGCCTTGCCCTTTTGCAAGGCCCATAACTCTGCCTAGGAAGGCCCTAGAGGCCCCAAAGTTGGCCTGGCCTGTTCATCAGAGTCCCCCCTACGGTCATATTTTCCATTGGATTTGGACTTTTTTTGACCCATATTCGCCTTGCCCTTTTGCAAGGCCCATAACTCTGCCTAGGAAGGCCCTAGAGGCCCCAAAGTTGGCCTGGCCTGTTCATCAGAGTCCCCTCTACGGTCATATTTTCCATTGGATTTGGACTTTTTTTGACCCATATTCGCCTTGCCCTTTTGCAAGGCCCATAACTCTGCATAGGAAGGCCCTAGAGGCCCCAAAGTTGGCCTGGCCTGTTCATCAGAGTCCCCTCTACGGTCATATTTTCCATTGGATTTGGATTTTTTTTTACCCATATTCGCCTTGCCCTTTTGCAAGGCCCATAACTCTGCCTAGGAAGGCCCTAGAGGCCCCAAAGTTGGCCTGGCCTGTTCATCAGAGTCACCTCTACGGTCATATTTTCCATTGGATTTGGATTTTTTTTTACCCATATTCGGCTTGCCCTCTTGCAAGGCCCATAACTCTGCCTAGGAAGGCCCTAGAGGCCCCAAAGTTGGCCTGGCCTGTTCATCAGAGTCCCCCCTACGGTCATATTTTCCATTGGATTTGGACTTTTTTTGACCCATATTCGCCTTGCCCTTTTGCAAGGCCCATAACTCTGCCTAGGAAGGCCCTAGAGGCCCCAAAGTTGGCCTGGCCTGTTCATCAGAGTCCCCCCTACGGTCATATTTTCCATTGGATTTGGACTTTTTTTGACCCATATTCGCCTTGCCCTTTTGCAAGGCCCATAACTCTGCCTAGGAAGGCCCTAGAGGTCCCAAAGTTGGCCTGGCCTGTTCATCAGAGTCCCCTCTACGGTCGTGTTTTGCATTGGATTTGGATATTTTTTGACCATATTCGCCTTGCCCTTTTGCAGGGCCCATAACTCTGCCTAGGAAGTTCCTAGAGGTCCCAAAGTTGGCCTGGCCTGTTCATCAGAGTCCCCTCTACGGTCGTGTTTTGCATTGGATTTGGATATTTTTTTTACCATATTCGCCTTGCCCTTTTGCAGGGCCCATAACTCTGCCTAGGAAGGCCCTAGAGGTCCCAAAGTTGGTCTGGCCTGTTCATCAGAGTCCCCTCTACGGTCGTGTTTTGCATTGGATTTGGATTTTTTTTTAACCATATTCGCCTTGCCCTTTTGCCGGGCCCATAACTCTGCCTACGAAGGCCCTACAGGTCCCAAAGTTGGCCTGGCCTGCTCATCAGAGTCCCTTCTATGGGCTTGTTTTGGATTGGTTTTGTTTTTTAGAGTTATGGAAGCGTATCCTTTCCATCTGGATAATGTCAGTCATTTTCGAAAGCAAGGGGGATTTGGAGATTCCAGGTCCAGGAGAATCATTTTCTTTGCAGCAACCATACCAAGCATTAGTGCTTGTTCTATTCATGCGAGTACCTGAGATCATTCTCTGAGCACCTGAAGAGCGCCAGCTCTGGGTCAGGGGCAATGTTCAAGTTGTAGACCAGACTAAGCCACCTAAATACATCACACCAGAACATATGCAGTTGAGGACATATCCATAAAAGATTTGATAAAGAACCCTCTGCACCTCCACATTGATCACACAGTGGCGTTAAGAGCTTCTTAACGAATCTGGGAAACGCGGCCATTATTGTTAAAGATTCCATAACACAACTGCGGTAACCCTAGAGTCCACAATCCCATCTGTGATGTCATGGAGAGGACACATTTATTGCTTGTTCCATCTTTAGAGAGACCATGACAGAAAACGTTTGAGAACCACTTAAGGTTAGATACAGCCTTCATACCTGTGACTTCTGGATGTCAGTGACAAAGATGGATAATATTCCCCCACATAAGTCTAAGTATAACTTCAAGTTTAATTGCATGTACTCACTTCCACCCCACTCACAGAAACAATTGTTTTTTACATGACATATTGTTCTGATGTTTGTTTTTTTCAGTTAAATAAAAGTTGTATTGTATCTAAACACTAGTGGTGGGCCGTTATCGGTGTTAACGTTCTGCGTTAACATGAGACTTATATTGGGCGATAAAAACAATATCGCTGTTATCTATTCTCAAAGTTGGGTTGGGAGCTAGGTCTATACTACGCAAGCTATGATGACTTTCACCTTTATATTTTAGCGCGAATAGAAACCTAGCCAAATTGCACTGTAGGGGGCGAGAACGAGTCTTCGAACCTGTGTGTATGCCTTGTGTATGAAAGTGCCACATCAAACGTGACATGCTAACATGGATGCAGCTATGAAACCGTACAGCTGTACGAGTTCTTCCAGTCTCAAATACCAACTAAACGCAAAGCATCCCTTAGCTAAAGCGGAAGATGCCGGGCCAAGCACTGATGTAGCGCAGGGGAAGAGTCGTTGTCAAACTATGTTTGAGTGCAACCGAGGCAAGCCCGTCAGCACAGCTCTATCTCCCAACCTAACTAATCTCCTCGCTCACCTGGCTTGAGAAACCCGTTCTCAAAGACTTACCTTTAGTTATTATTTGGGTAGCACACATATTCTGAATGCCTTCGCCGGAATTCAAATGAGCCATTTTAATGTAGTTAATTCCAAGATTACAGTGAGATTAATCTAGATTTAAAATATCTTTGCCCACCTCTACTAAGCACACGCATTCATCACACGCAAACGTCCCCTACAATACTGAAACTGTTTTTACCACCACACACAAACCAACTGCATTTTTGAGCAGTTCTCAAGTCAAAACACTGTGTGAAATGAAATAATTTACCTTTTCCAAAACATCTTAAATTGATCAGCCTTCGGTAAAAGCAAGCTTGGGGTCCAATGTTAAACAGGGACTTTGTTCACCCAATTAATCATTCATGTTTCAGATGCCCATCTCAGTAAGTAAATTGCAGCTCAGTACAACTCAACTAATAGTGGTATATGAATATAGGTTGAAATAATCCTCATTAATGCAAATCAGAATAGTTGCCTGATCTGCACCTGAAAGTGGGAGACAAGTTGCATGGTTGCTAGAAGTGCAGCAACCTAGTCATGTCATCCGCTCATTACCACACCTGTGTTGGCACCTGGTTTAACAGGAGGTCAAGTTTGAAAATACAGACTCTCTAATTAGTGACAAAACATATTTAGAAGTATAGGTCTTGAAAGCCCGTGCCAGTTATATCACCATGCATGCCAATCGTTACACAGAATAACCAACAACAAAATACCAACTACACAGACCATACATTTCATTAATTTTTATTTCAGTAAACAAACCAATTACTACAGGATCAAATACGGTATCTGAGACATGGATGTAAGGATTGACCTAAACAGCTGCTTCAGATGTAAATAGTCATTTATAAATATAAATGAGTCCTCTTCAAAATTACCACAAGGGAAAAAGACAAAAGACTTCTAGAAACAACAATTTCTTAGTTTGTGATTCCAACTTATTAGCAATGAGTAAACTTCCCATAACATAGATATTTGAATAACTCATTAAAGCACATGCATATTGTGCAACAGCAAGAAAAGATGGTAGACAATAATAGTTTACTGTGCTGTTGTATCTGCCAGTTTTACTTTTGTAGGACCTTGTCCTTTAGGTTGAAGCTATCAACAGCATGTCAATACAAGAGTTGAATTGCAGAAATTTGAAGGATGGCAGTTTTTTTTGTAAATCAACAGTGGACCTGGAACATGCCATCTAGGTAAGTTCTTGGTCAATATTAGGCACACATGACGAGTGCAAATAAAAAAACAAAAAATACATTCATAATGAATAATATAAGCTTGACTGTCAGCGCAGGAAAGTAATCTTTAGCTCAAGTCGTGCTTTTGTAAATTAGTTCAAACTCAAATAAAATCCTCAAAGCTGTTTTTTCAAAAAACTTGGTAACAATAACAGTAACAAACAGTATCAATATCTGCGGCGTTTATTGTTGGGACCATCAAAGACTCCCGCCACAGGATTTCCCCTCTCGAACCCTCCTCCACTGGGCTGTGGCCCGGCCCCCAGGCCCTGCTGTTGGGGGGAGTCTTCCCCTTCACGACTCCCAAGGGACGACGCCATCTGACCGGGGCCTCCCTGGGAGAAGCGCTCATTGCGCTACATTATGTAGAGGGCAGAAGGGCCGGGGAAGAGGTAGAGGGGCAGGGGAAGAGGCAGAGGGGCAGGGAAGGAGGTAAAGGGGTAGGGGAAGAAGTAGAGGGGCAAGAGAAGAGGGGAGAGGTAAATGGGCAGATAGGTAGAGGGGCAGGTCAATAGGCAGAGGGGCAGGAGAGGAGGTAGAGGGATATTAGAGGGACCAGAAATAAGGTTTTGCCAGGTATGATAAAAAAAAATTGTTTCATCCATTTGAAAAGTAATCTATCACTTAACAAGTGTTAACTATAAAAAAAAAAAAAGAATGCAGTAACTATTAAGCTGAAATGTAAAAGGGAGATACAGAGCACATAATCTGTGCATACGTTACCATAGATACAGAGCACATAATCTGTGCATACGTTACCATAGCTCCATTCTCTGGCATCAATGGCGCACCCATGTTTGGAGTTCCCTCTGGGCCCATGGCTCCGCCCCTTGCATTCATGCCCATGCCCATCATTTGAGGGGGCCCTTGGTTACCAGCCCCGGCAACAGAGGCAGGGTTAAACCCATCTACACGCAAAACAATGTATGGTTTGGTCACATCAGAAATTAATTGAGCCCACTTGTAAACCATTTAAACTGTCACTTGAAGTTGAGTTGAAGAGCTAGCTAACGTTGGCTGTTGGTGACATAAGTAGTTACAATCAGACAAATAAACCAGCATCACAAATGTTTCTACCATGATTACTTGTGTGGTATGTTTACGTCTACTGTTAATACATGTGTATACCTTTTACATGAAAATATACATATATATCTCAATTTGTACTGTCCAAGTCTTAAAATATGATATGTTGGCATTCCGAAGGTAAAGCTGTGATAATTGTTCAAAAAAGTTTGGTTTTCTAGATGAACATACCCCATTAATGTATCAAATGAATGCAACCCCCAAAGTACAAAGCAAGACAAACCAAAAACCAACGTTACATAGACCTAGAATATGCAGTTTAAATGAGTCTGCAAACTTTTTATCAGAATAAAATACCTTTATCAGTCATTACAGTGAAATCATTGAGGGACAAGCTGTCAGACACATCACTTGTTTTATCAGGGTTTCCCGCAGAAAATGTGTTAGTCAAGGTGGTAAGGTGATTTGTTAATGGACCGTGGCGGTGGGGGGGGGTTTCCTCCAAAAACGAAGTTATCTAGAGAAGGGAGACTGCCGTTGGAATGAAAGGGAAAAAACTGGCGGAGAAAGCGGCGAATATTGCTAATTCAAAAAATAAATAACAAAAAAGACGCGTGTTGCTAAGGCGGCTGCCTTAACAGCAAAGTGCTGTGGGAAACCCTGTTTATATTTTAGGGCAAAATCGCTTAAGATCAAATCTAGGACTGTACATCACCATACTTGGTTCGTCTGCAGCACATGCTACACTTCAGGTTTTGAATACTGATTAGTTCCACTATAGATATGACCTTCTACAGCTGTCTGATTTGAAACCAATTCATGTCTGATCACAAAAATGCTGTACAATAAGTAATCCCGGAGATAATTAATGGTACATACTTTGCTTGGCCTTAAACGGAACAAGGCTCATCAAAACCATGGGAGCAGAATGATAGCAATAGAATGACATGATAGAATAGGCAGAGCTAAAATAAAGAATTAAATCCCAAAAGAAGGGGTAAGACCAAAGTTGATCACACAACCAATAGTTCAACAGACTAATCTGGAGCTGTAGTGATGTTAGGAAAAATACAACTTTTACGACTGGCAAAGATCACAAGCAATGAAATATATGGTCCCAGGAAAATATTACTTAAAAACTATTCATCAATGAGTTAGCAAATAATGCGGAGTCACTGTACAGTTTGAAGAGATGGTCAATAAATCCTTTGCTATTAAGACCAGATGGAAAGAAAAAAATCAGGAATTTAGCACTACACAAGCCTATCTAGGGTTAGGCTAGGCCTAACCTCTATCTACACAATTTTATCAGAGTAGACCTAGTAACCCTAACCCCATCAAGGGTTAGGCTAGCCCTAACCTCTATCTACATCATCTTATCAGAAATGAACCCAGAACAAATCCTGCATCTTAAGATTCACAAAATAAACTACAAGGCATTTTGTCATCTATGTATTATACATTGTACATTTGTGAGAAAGTTAAGCACTACTGTAGGTGGTGGAGTAGAAAATGATTGATACATCTTAATCCCATCTTGAATTAAATACAGGTTGATAAATCAGGCAAAAGACAATTTCTCAGTAGAGAAGAAAAATATTGGAACTGTCTGACTATTTGGGGGAAATATGCCAGCTATACAAACCAAGAACAAGTTTGCCCTCTTCTTAATTCAATCCCAAACACACACACACACTGATACAAGCACCATCTCTGTATTACAAATAACAACTACCCATTTAACCCCACCTAAACCCCCCCAAACATTAATATTTATAAAAACTCAAACACATTATAGAAAACAAACATCTTGGCAACGTGGGCAAACAGATTTCTGTTGGCTCCTTGCAGTATTGGTGATGTGCAGCCCTAGATTACATCTCGTATAAGGGTGAAGGATCCACCATGAGCCTCACACAGCTTGCCCCACTCAAAAGTCCCTAGGCCCTGTTACTCGCCCAATACCCTTTCAACATCTGCAGATCTTAAGACACAAGGGTAGGTCTAACTAAGGGTCTCTTCGACTTGAAACCAGCACTGACAAAAACTGCATGGACCCATCTTGTTCCCCAAGATCTACAAACACAGAGGGGGGTAAGAACTGTTTTCAGAACAGTCAGTAGCGAGTCACCATTATGACCCTACCTCCCATATTAATGCCTCCACGAGGGCCCAGTTCACCCATTCTCATATCCTGTTCTCTCTGGAAGAAGTGAAGAAGAAGGGTGGACCCATAAACTTTGTGAACACAACAACCTTCACTGCAGAACAACACTTAGTGTAGTTCAACACTCATACTTCCCAGCCAGAGATTAGTGTCCACCCCACTGGCCTGGGGGGAGACACCAGGAAAGTATCTTGCCTGGATTTGTACAGTTTATATTCTGGGTTTAGAGTAAAAAATGTCCAACAATTCAGTTAAGAGGCCAATTATGAAGTAAATATTACTAAGCATGGTAGAAAAATAAAATAAAAAATACAAATATAACAGGTCACCTAAGTTAAATACTGATGGAATGCTATTGTGGTTCCTAAAATATATATACAAGAAAATATATATATTGTGTGTACACACACACACACACACACACAGAGTACCCCAATAAAATAACTTGTTATGATTATCAAAACAATAGCAAGATTAGTACACACACATTCAAAACACTGATGAAAGTACACAACATATTCTCTTGAATTTCTCACTCAACACGACTTGGATGTGCTTTCATCATTAGCTTTCCATTAACGTGGCTCTTCACAAAATGTATCCACCTCATCCTGATCTCATCATTCTCGGGAAATTTAAATAAGGACACCGAGATGTTTTGTAAATTCTCGCATCCAGGGAATATGCATTTGCGGGACGAAGGCATAGCTAGCTAGCAAACTGTAGGCTGTAGTAATGTTAACCAACGATAATGATAACTCACTCGTGATGGAGCGGGCGAACCACTCTAGTTACTATAGTGTTAGGGGAGGTGCAATGATAAGTGCCTCCTTTGAATCATCGGGCATGATTTAAGCCCCGCCCAAACACAAACAAAAATTGTGAAGAACTGTTAAACGGTTAATCTCCACAACTCAGTACTACAAAGTTCAGTCTTTCCAACGTGTTGAGCAATACATTTTTTACATTTGTAATGTGTTTATAAACACATATCGGAATTTGCTTTACACAGACTTTAAAATATAATTTTGTCAACATAGGCACTCACTGTTGTATGATATCTTTATCCAAGTACACTTACCTTACAGAATGCAAAATGTTCCACGCAATTAAACATTCCTCAACAACTCGAACACACATGAACAAAAAACTTCTAAGGACTAAATCAAGCACTCGCATGCACACACACTTCTTTCAACATACATTTTTCTGCACGCACAGTCTCTCACACACTCAAAACAAAGACTAGAATGTTTACACACACGCACCGTCTAGAGGTTAATTCAGCATACTGTGATAATTTATGATTACATGTTGATAAACATGAAATTGTCAAAATCATAGTCTTACATGTAGCAGTAACCATGCAACAATAATAAATAATTGTTTGCTACAGACCAATATTACAAAATCTAAAAACACAAGATAAAACATGTTTTAGGAATGCCAATTCTGAACCATGTTACAATCCAACAGAAGTAATTGTAAAATGTTATTTGCTAAATAATAATCAGAACTGTACATAATATCATTGTTAAAAAGGTGCAGCATAAGTTCCTATAAAATATTTAGGAGTTCAACCCTTCAATCTCGAAATTGGTCAAAACGGGATGCCACAAATCCATATCCATTTCCCGATGGTCTTAAAATATATTTTTTTTTGTATTTAGAAACTGGGCCTTGTTTTCTTGGGCTTTTATTTTGAAACTAGGCCGTGTTTTTTGATAATGGAAGCCTCTGTCCCAGCAGCGTTGCTTACTTAGACATTAAGTTAAGTGCATATATTTGTTTGGAATTTGTCTTCTTTCACTGCATGTAGTTTGTAGTAAGATAAATCATTACTTATTCAGTGTGTTCTCAGCGTACCATTGGTAAAGTAATGAATGGATACAAGACAGTAATCATAATGGAAACATTCTAATTTGATGGATGTTGAGATTTGCTGATGGTGACGATACAAGTCTTGGAAAATTGCTATATTGTCATTTTCCCTTCATATGTATGATTACTGATGATGTTATAATTAGATTTATTAATATGGCCTGGAACGTGTTGCATTTACTTTGGGATAATAATATTAATTTGAGTTAAAATGCTATGTTTGGTCTGTGATGATGTTGATACAGCACCAACTGCAACCTACACATGAATACTATCTCACAGCAGGCATGGTTACATAATCCCTTATTATTACTCTATTATCAACTTGAAGACTTCTAAACTAGTCATTAGAATATACACCAATTCTGGCTATTGGTGTATTTGAATCTGAAGCAGACCAAATCAACATTTCTAGACATGTTACAGAAATATATTTGTGTATGAGGCTACCCTTCTTTAAGCCACTTGTAAAACATGATACCGGAGACCTAGTTCATCTATGGTATACTTATTAGCTTTACGTGTTTTCTCTACTGAATATTTACCAATTAACAAGACCAGTTGAATATATTTTTCCTGTTATGTAGCAAAACTAATTCAGAAGGGACAGGCCACAATACATTAATTAGACCTTTTCATACAATTATTCAATTATTTAATCCACCTTCTGGTTAACTTGGTAATAGCTTAATATGTAAGATAAAGATAATTGGTCTAATCTTGTAAATATATAAGAGAATTCTTATGCAACAAGGGGTATCATATTAATGGAGTGGGGTGGGGGCTGTTCTGTGTTGAGGGGGCTCTGTTCTGTGTTGAGGGGGCTCTGTTCTGTGTTGAGGGGGCTCTGTTCTGTGTTGAGGGGGCTCTATTCTGTGTTGAGGGGGCTCTGTTCTGTGTTGAGGGGGCTCTGTTCTGTGTTGAGGGGGCTCTGTTCTGTGTTGAGGGGGCTCTGTGTTGTGTTGAGGGGGCTCTGTTCTGTGTTGAGGGGGCTCTGTTCTGTGTTGAGGGGGCTCTGTTCTGTGTTGAGGGGGCTCTGTTCTGTGTTGAGGGGGCTCTGTTCTGTGTTGAGGGGGCTCTGTTCTGTATTCAGGGGGCTCTGTTCTGTGTTGAGGGGGCTCTGTTCTGTGTTGAGGGGGCTCTGTTCTGTGTTGAGGGGGCTCTGTTCTGTGTTGAGGGGGCTCTGTGTTGTGTTGAGGGGGCTCTGTTCTCTGTTGAGGGGGCTCTGTTCTGTGTTGAGGCAGTTCTGTTCTGTGTTGAGGGGGCTCTGTGTTGTGTTGAGGGGGCTCTGTTCTGTGTTGAGGGGCCTCTGTTCTCTTTTCTGTATTCAGCTTTGGCCTATGGATGTCTGTCACTGAAAATGCCAGTGTGAGTATGTTTTCTTGGTGTGTGTGTTCTTGGTCTGTGCTATGTGTGATTGTTCTTGGTGTGTGTTTGTGTTTGAGAGAGAGATAGAGATAGAGATAGAGAAAGAGAAAGAGAAAGAGAAAGAGAAAGAGAAAGAGAAAGAGAAAGAGAGAGAGAGAGAGAGAGAGAGAGAAAGGTGTGTGTGTGTGAGAGAGAGACGGGAGTAAGAGTTGACAACAGCAGCAGGAGCTCACACATCCAGCCGGTCTTCTGTATCTACGATCTTTCAACACACCATAGGAATAGGGGAGAAAAGTTATTTTGCATTCATAACAACAAAGTATCACAAGACGCAATCTATAAGCCAGTACTGCTGTCACAGAAGGATAACAGACATTTGGACATTTTAAGTTAAATGCCTACGGAAATAACATGTTCCACAAGCCAGACATAATGAGATGTTTTTTTACCCTTTCCCCACATCAGTAAGTGTAAGTTTAGTTAAACATTTTCAAAACCTATTAAAACGTCAGAAAGCACACCTGAATCAACAATACTGCAGGTGAACATAATGTGCAGTTTACCACCAAACTGGAAACATCTACAATGCCCTACCCACATTTGGTCACTACTAAACTATAACATTTTAATATCAAAAAGTTAAAGAATAAATCTTAGAAAAGTAAGCACGGTACTGTAGTCTTCATGTTTGTCAGCTAAAAGCGTGTAATTGTTGCTCTAATATCAACCAAGCCCTTTTACATCAGACGTTCTACCCAATGCCTTTTTTCATAGTTTGGCTGATACTGCGACTTATAGTCAGGTGCGACTTCAAAATATATATAATTTAACATGTTTTTAAATGTTAATTCATACTGAATTGACATGAACCAACGAGTTCAACGTATTCAGTTATATGGAATGAGATTGGGAGCTTGGTGAACTATTTTACTGGTAACTTGCTTGTTGGACTCGCTAGCTTGTTATGTTAATTTAGCCTATTCAGCCTCCCAGGGATGTTCTTTATGCTATTGTGTAGCTTAATAACTGTTAATGTGTTACGTTAACATACCGGACACCTATTCTGCCTGTTGTTTTGTGTGCTATTATGTTGTTATTAGAGCTGTCAAACGATTAAAATATTTAATCGCATTAGTGTCATAGTTAACTTACGATTAATCGCAATTAATCGCACATTTTTATCTATTCTAAATGTCCCTTGATTTCTTTGTCATCCATTATTTTTTCAAATTGTAATGCTCTTATCAACATGGAAAAGTGGTTCGGATTGCTTCGTGCAAATGTTTTTTTTAAATTGAAAACAACATTGCAATCGCCTGGCTTTGACGAGCGGGCGGAGCATTTGAATCAGCTGTGTGCTTGGCCATCAAAATTGTATTTTACACTCCACGACGTGCTGCGATGATGGTTCAGTTCACAACGACAGAACACACTGATCACTTTCGTATAGTAAATGGAACCATTTGGCAACCTTTTAAAAGTAAACTTTCCATTCAGAATCTTATTGGCATCCATTTCGGCGTCTGGCGCTGGCAATCAACTCAAAACGTAACGTTAGCCTACTACCAGAGAATGTTTAATATCCGTAAACGGGCTCTGCTCTTTAGCCGGCTCGCAAGCCCAAACAAGTGTGTGGCGTGCCTGTTGTTTTGTTTCCGGTCTAGCTAGATCCGGTGCGGTATTGTAGTTTTTATAACGTCCGTGGTTGTCGCAACAGAATGTGAAAAAAACTACAAAGATTGCTAGGTCAAAAAGAGCGTTAATCGCGCAATAAAAAAATTGACGCCGTTAATTTGGGTTTAAGTTAACGCCGTTAATAACGCGTTAACTGACAGCACTAGTTGTTATATAACTTGCCTTTCCAGATTAAATGTCTGTTCTTGGTCTTGGATTTTGTGAAATACATTTAGAAATAAATGCGATTTCAGTGCGACTTAGATATGTTTTTTTCATCTTGATAAACACATTTTATGACTGATGCGACTTATACTCCAGGGCGAAATTCATAAGAATCTAGGGTTGGGTTTCTAGTTTTATTTAATCTTATTGGCAAAAGCAATGACAATCATGGCTAGATGATGAGTGAACTTGAAGTCTTCTGATCTCAAGTCGCATGATTATTGAGTAAAATATTCAAATCAATTAACTATTATATTTGTCTCCTTTTTTTACTGATCTGAAAAATGATCAACACCTGTGTCTCAACCAAGGTTCAACCTAACCCTCCTAACCCCAACCAAGGTTCAATCCAAAATGTGTTTTGTGATCCATTACACAACTATTTGCAGGTGCGTCATCCGGCTGAACACGCTGCTTAAGCACCAACAGCAACAGCCACTAACCAAACCATCAATCATAAAAGCTTTTGCAAAAGTACTTGCAAAATAACACAAATAACCAAAACAAAGGACTTTAAATCAGAAAAATACAAGTAAGAAAAAATACACCACAATGGATTCAGCCCATCGTGGATGGCCGGTCAGAAAATAATTCAGAATGAGGCTTGTCGGTCAGAAGATAATTCAGAATGAGGCTATGTACTTGGTATGGTAAGCCATATCTGTAAGTGCCATGATGCCCTGCTGATCCTGACAGACTTTTGTTAGGCCTGGCTCTAGTCCTGGCTCTAGTCCTGGCTCTAGGCCTGGCTCTAGGCCTGGCTCTAGCTCTAGTCCTGGCTCTAGCTCTAGTCCTGGCTCTGGTCCTGGCTCTAGCTCTGGTCCTGGCTCTGGTCCTGGCTCTAGTCCTGGCTCTAGTCCTGGCTCTAGCTCTAGTCCTGGCTCTGGGCCTGGCTCTGGGCCTGGCTCTGGGCCTGGCTCTGGGCCTGGCTCTAGTCCTAGTCCTAGTCCTGGCTCTGGTCCTAGTCCTGGCTCTAGCTCTGGTCCTGGCTCTGGTCCTGGCTCTGGTCCTGGCTCTGGTCCTGGCTCTAGTTCTAGTCCTGATTCTAGTCCTGGCTCTGGTCCTGGCTCTGGTCCTAGAAAGCTACCTGAAAAAATAGTTTGGTACAAAAAAATGAAATTATGTAACGGCAAAATACCCTCCAAACAGTCTGGAAGGGTGTATACCACCCCTACAGCCTGAGGGGGTATATACCACCCCTACAGCCTGAGGGGGCATATACCACCCCTACAGCCTGAGGGGGCATATACCACCCCTACAGCCTGAGGGGGTATATACCACCCCTACAGCCTGAGGGGGCATATACCACCCCTACAGCCTGAGGGGGTATATACCACCCCTACAGCCTGAGGGGGTATATACCACCCCTACAGCCTGAGGGGGTATATACCACCCCTACAGCCTGAGGGGGTATATACCACCCCTACAGCCTGAGGGGGTATGTACCATTCCTACAGTCTGCTGGTGAAGAGAATCTCACATCTACATGGACAAAAGGTATCATCAACCAAATACGGTTAATGTAAGGTAGTCACTAGCCTTATATTTTGAGATGCCTATTAATATATGATTGATAAGTATCTGTTGTATTCTGTTTATTTGCAGAACCACACACAAACACACACAAACAAATATAACCAACACCATTCCTCTCAACTGTATAATATATAGCAACTTTGGATCGATACATCATCTCAGGCATTTTAATCGGAGGCACCACAGTAGCTTCTAACGATTACTGACCAGAGAACATAGTCTCCACAACAAAATCACTTCCCAGTATAATTGGTGGAGAGACAAACAATTTACACTATATTTAGTACCCTGGGGACTGACTGGGTGATCTCTAATCAGATTACACATTTCATACAACAGGGATTTGATTCTCATTGCTTTGTCATCCAACGCGCACTTACTTTGTGAACATTTCTAAAAGCAATTCCAAAATGTTGTTTTTGGAAATTCTGTCACTTAACCCTGACTAGCTTTTATCCAAAGGGTTTTCTTTATGTCTAAAATGCTGGCTAGCTAATTAACAGCAAAACAATGTAAAATGTATTCTTTATTTTCAGTATAGATCAGTGAACATTTGTTAGTCAATGAAAGCGTTTACTGTACATCCATGTGGATGTGGAGTAATATCTCTAATCAAACTGCAATATCTCTAATCATGGGGGTCAAATGGCTGAGCGGTTAGGGAGTCGGGCTGTTAATCAGAAGGTTGTTGGTTCGATTCCTGGCCTTGCCAAATGATGTGTCCTTGGGTTAGGCACTTCAAGCTACTTGCCTCGGGGAGAATGTCCCTGTACACATTGTAAGTCGCTCTGGATAAGAGCGTCTGCTAAATAATTAAATGTAATCAAACTGTCCGTCCGTCATCTGCCGCTTGTCCGGGGATCGGGTCGCGGGGGCAGCGACCTAAGCAGGGAGGCCCAGACTTCCCTCCCCCCGGCCACTTCCACCAGCTCTTCCTGGGGGACCCCGAGGCGTTCCCAGGCCAGCCGAGAGACATAGTCTCTCCAGCGTGTCCTGGGTCTTCCCCGTGGCCTCTTCCCAGTGGGACGTGCCCGGAACACCTCACCAGGGAGGCGTCCAGGAGGCATCCTAATCAGATGCCCGAGCCACCTCAGCTGGCTCCTCTCGACGCGGAGGAGCAGCGGTTCTACTCTGAGCCCCTCCCGGATGACCGAGCTTCTCACCCTATCTCTAAGGGAGAACCCGGACACCCTGCGGAGAAAGCTCATTTCGGCCGCTTGTATTCGCAATCTCGTTCTTTTTCAAACTGTTATGTCTCTAATCAAACTGTCGCATCTCTAATCAAACTGAGAAAAGGTTTTATTTGGCCGCAAAAACTCAAATTATGATAACACCGAATCAACTAACCAACATCTTAATAACTTGCTACATCACAAGCATCACGGAGACTGGGTTTCGCTAGCTTGAGGCACAGGAGGGTGCCATACCTCTGGTAG
Source organism: Hypomesus transpacificus (assembly GCF_021917145.1). Taxonomy (NCBI): domain Eukaryota; kingdom Metazoa; phylum Chordata; class Actinopteri; order Osmeriformes; family Osmeridae; genus Hypomesus; species Hypomesus transpacificus. Next base: position 1,440,136 of record NC_061071.1, on the reverse strand, counting down.
GGTATACTGTAGATCCAACACTATATCTCGGGTAAGGTATACTGCTGTAACTATACAGCAGTGTATCTTTGGCAAGTAGAATGATAGCTGATTGTGCCTGTCCAAGTGTGCATGCAACTCCAGCTCGGCTTTTTCTACTAACTACTACTGTGTTTGTGTGTCCCACGTGTACTCACGCCATCCAGGAAGTTAGGTTTAAAGCCGTCCGGCTGGCGTCTTATCTCCTCCTGATCTCTGTGTCGCAGCATGTCTTCCTCTCGTCTCCGCCTCTCCTCCTCGTGCCTGGCAAAGTACAACTTAGTTAGACACACATCTCAGATACCAAGGCTGGGACAGATCTACACCAGGGGTCACCAACACTTTTCATGAGGGCTGCTTTCCAGGAGGTTTTTGCTCTAACCCCAGTTGTAACTAATCTGATTCAACAAGTCAACCAGCTAATTATTAGAATCAGGTATGGTAGATTAGTGTTGGTGCGAAAACCTACTGGAAGGTAGTCTGGGAGACCCCTGGCCCCCCCGGTCTGGGAGACCCCTGGCCCCCCCGGTCTGGGAGACCCCTGGCCCCCCCATCTGGGAGACCCCTGGCCCCCCCATCTGGGAGACCCTTGGCCCCCCCATCTGGGAGACCCCTGGCCCCCCCGGTCTGGGAGACCCCTGGCCCCCCCGGTCTGGGAGACCCCTGGCCCCCCCGGTCTGGGAGACCCCTGGCCCCCCCATCTGGGAGACCCCTGGCCCCCCCATCTGGGAGACCCTTGGCCCCCCCATCTGGGAGACCCCTGGCCCCCCCGGTCTCGGGACCCCTGGCCCCATCGGTCTTGACACACATACACACCTCATCTCAATCTGCTTGCGTTTCTGCAGTTCCTGATTGCGTAACTCTTCTAGGCGTCTCAGCTCTTCCTGTCTTCTCATCAGATCTGCATAGGAGGAGGAGAGGATGAGGAGGTGTAGGAGAGGATGTGAAGAAAGGAATGAGGAGGAGAAGATGGGGAAGAATAAAGAATGAGGAGAGGAGGAAGAGGAGGAGGAGAGGAGGAAGACAAGAAGAAAGTAGAGATGGGGGAAATGCTTTAAAGCATGTACAGTGGAGGGACACTAACGTGGGTCAATAACAAAAGCCTCCAACAGCAACTCCTTAAAGACTTTTCAGCAATATGATAGATGATTATAGTGTGTGTGTGTCTGTGTGCATGTGTCAGCGTGTGTACCTTGTCTCATCATCATAAGCTGGTGCTCATGCTTGGCAGCCTCCATCTCTGCCTCCAGCTTCTCCTTGGCCTCGCGGATGTTCCTGTCCACCTGCTCCCGCTGCTGCCTCTCCATGTCGTCCAGGGCCTTCCACCGGGACGAGTACTCAAACTCAAATGTTCCTGGCTGAGCAAACCTAGGAGACTGCTCCCTCTCCCTGGACACACACACACACACCATGGATAGGACAAGCGTTCCAGATGGGAAGGTAAGCTGTAGCTCCCATGAGAACCCAAACATCAAGAACCTGTGACTACCATAGCACTAAGTTATTCTTTCTGGATTCAACTATTATAAATTCATGCATATTGTAGAGAACTCTGTGGATTGGATGTATGTTTGGGGTTGTACCTACTTGTGGTACTGGGCTGATTTCTGTAGCAGCTTCTCAGGAAGACCATCCTCCTCATCCAGCTGCTCTGTGGGTTCCACCACAGCGGGGCGAGGGGTCCTGCAGTGAGGACCATGTTACACTGCTTCTTGTTACACTGACCCTGCTGCTACACTGACCCTGCTTTTACACTGCTTCTTGTTACACTGACCCTGCTGTTATACTAACCCTGCTTTCTGTTACACTGACCCTGCTTCCTGTTACACTGACCCTGCTTCCTGTTACACTGACCCTGCTTCCTGTTTTACTGACCCTGCTTCCTGTTTTACTGACCCTGTTGCACTGACCCTGCTTCCTGTTACACTGACCCTGCTTCCTGTTACACTGACCCTGCTTCCTGTTACACTGACCCTGCTTCCTGTTTTACTGACCCTGCTTCCTGTTACACTGACCCTGTTGCACTGACCCTGCTTCCTGTTACACTGACCCTGCTTCCTGTTACACTGACCCTGCTTCCTGTTACACTGACCCTGCTTCCTGTTTTACTGACCCTGTTGCACTGACCCTGCTTCCTGTTACACTGACCCTGCTTCCTGTTACACTGACCCTGCTTCCTGTTACACTGACCCTGCTGTTACACTGACCATGCCTTGCCTCCTGTTTTTGTAGAACTGATGCTACAAGAACGCGCACAGACACACACACTCAGAGCCCTACAAGTAGCACACACGTGTAGCTTTACAAAACAGCATGCTCGGGCCTTACGTTGTGAGAAGCAGGGCTCCGTCTGTGCAGCGCTCCAAGGCTTTCCGCGCAGCTGGTTTGTTGGCAAACTCTACAAAGCCCTTACCCGTGGGCCGGCCCCGGTCGTCCACCACCACCACAGCCCGCTCCACTGGCCCGAACTGAGAGAACGCCTGTTCCAACAGCTCATTGGAGACCATTGGGGCCAGGTTTCGCACTGTGAGAGCAGAACCGTGAGTGGAGAAACGGATGCGGATGGGCCGGTTCCTGACCACAGTGCCATCCAGCTCGGCTTTAGCTATCTCCGCTAGCGTCCTAGTTTCCTACAACACATAAGGATGGACATGGAATTGGCAGTATAAAAATCTATTCAAAAACATACAGTACATTCTACCTTCAATATCTGCAATTATTATTGCAGAAGAGGTTGCTCCTCCTCGACATTTTGTAAGGCAAGAAGAAAATCTCAATATTAGGGAAGGAGATAAAGGAAAAGACGTCAGGCAACATGGTCAAAACAACAAACAAACAAAAGTTCGGAAATGTTATTTTGGTCTATTATTCCTCCACTACAATAATACCATTGGTATTGTGTTTTATATAGTTGGAAAGCCTGATTAGTCACCTTTACAATGAGGTACAACTTGTAAGGATCGTGCATTCGTGGAATGAGCAACACAGCTAACCGTGTGGGCAGCGACCCAAAAATGTTTGCCAAAATCCCCTTCACATGGGTCTTGACCTCGATCTTTAGCCAGGCCCAGCTCCATTTGCACCTCAGCCCTGAGTCAAGCTGTGCTTTATAAATTGAATCCTTATCTTTAAGCTCGCTCATTCTGGAAAACAAATGTCAATATTTTATGTGCTGGACCACTGGGCTACTTTTTCATGATCATAAACGTTTGTTAAGGCTAACTCCGACTGCATTAAATCAACGTTAAATGATCCGCCAGAGCAGGTGTTTCGATCACTCATTACACCAGACACCAATTGGATTGGACACTCCGGATCCTTTTTTTCATTCAAAACGGCTATTTTAACCTAAAAGTGACATGCTTGCAGGTATGTTATCGGACCACCATGGACAGCAACGTTTGTTTTGCGTTATCAAGAGATTGAATGTAAACAAGTTAGCTTAACTCATTAACATGTAGATCAAATTCACTGCATCTCCACTGAAAAAAAGAACACTCTTATTATTATCTTACTGCTAGTTAACTAGACAGCATTTCATCCATAAAAAACAACAACTTTGAAACAAGCTGATTCTACACCTACTGTATCTGCGGCCGTTATCAACGGTATATGCATTTGGCCGTATCGGCGCTGCAATACATTAGTTTATGCGAGGCTAAATAAAAGTAGGCTATGCCCAAAAAACGTAAATATGATAAAAATGTATTAAAGACTGGTTTACATTACTTTGCTGGAATTTTTGTTTGAATAATTGCCAACTGAAAGGTTGTCCTGCAAGTGGGCTAAGACAGACAGGTTCGTTCATGCCTAGCTATCTACTATAGAACTACATCGCATGAATTTAACTTATCAGTCGAAATGCCATGTTTTGGTCCCGCTCAAAAATGCGCTATGAAGTTTGGTTGGTCAAAACTGACGAGCCATCGAATATTATTGGTCAAAAAGACGACACCAGTAGCGTCACACAGGAAGGGGGGATAGGAGGAGTACAGATGCATTTGAATAAGAGAATAAGCAACAGGAAAAGTCCTGTTGCTTAGGTTTTAATCCAATACTATAAATTTAAATGAAGAAATTGAGCACTGGCCCATCCTACGTTTGTTTACTGGCCCATCCTACGTTTGTTTACTGGCCCAACGTTACCTCTTACTGGCCCCGGGCCAACGTTAATGTTGAACCTATTATTCAATCACTGGGTCACATCTTACCAGTCGAATGAATCCAAATCCTCTGTCTCGGTTAATAAACACCTCGTTAGCCTCTCCATACTTGGCAAACAGCTTTATAAACTCATCTTCCGTTAGATCTGTCGGGAGATTACCGACGAAAAGCCGACAGCGCTGCGTAAAGGTTTTCTCTCCAGGTCTCCGAAAACTTTTCAGATCCAGAGTCATCTCCATCGGTTCACCACCATGACCCTCATCGCCATCTGCCGCGGGGCTAGTGGCTGTTACTGGCTGTGGCGGCGGAGTTGGCCCCTCAGCTGCATTCGGCCCTCGTTCCCCGGCCGGTGAACTGGTGTTGCGCTTTGTCTGATGCTGACTTGGTTTTGGCGACGGTGCATTGTTCTGAATGTTGACTTGTTTCAGATTTCGGTTGGCCATTCTGAGTGCCGAATTAGACCTTGACAAAACAGTGCCTATTAACTTTTAATTGGTTTAAGTAGTTGCTCCACAGCCTTCCACTTTTAGATATTATTTATGTCGTCTACGCTCTGGTTGCTTATGTTAGCCAAAAAATAAAATGGCGACAGTAAAGGTGGCTACAGCCAGACGATGTCTGCTACAGCATTGGCTGTGCACCAAAAAACTTCTTCGTCGGTCGCTTTTCAACAGACTAAGCGTGCTCAGCGCATTACTGCCCCCTACTTCTACACTGGAGACAAACAGCTCATGTCAAGAATATCCAGTCAATTCCAGGGTGACAAAGTGGGCTATATTCAAGACCATTTCATAGTATGCAAGCCAGCATGCATTTCAAGTTATTCAGACTCATTCTGACCTAACTTGTCTATGCCAGTTCAAGGCAAACTATATGATGAAGTGTGTTATTATTCAAACTGTTTCCAGTCATTATTCAAACTGTTTCATGCATATTGCCTGCAATAGTACCTACTGTTAAAGCACAGCTGCTGTAAGTACTAAAAGTAGCAAGTAGATTTTTTTTTCTCTAACCCTAACCCTGGGTTGCACATGCTGGGAGACCAGCGAGCAGCGAGTTGCAGTAGTCCAACTTGGAGAGGACCAGTGCTTGGACTAGCAGCTGGGTGGAGTGCTCAGACAGGTATCTCCTGATCATCCGGATGTTGTAGAGGGTGAATGTACAAGACCGGGAGACTGCGGCAATGTGGGCCGTGAGGGAGAGCTCGTCATCCATGGTAACCCCAAGGCTCCTGGCAGAGGATGAAGGGGTCACCGTCGCAGATCCCAGGGTGATTGACAGATTGTGGGAGATGGAGGGTTTAGCCGGGATGATGAGAAGTTCTGTTTTGGCGAGGTTCAGCTGGAGGTGGTGCTCGGTCATTTTGTTTCTACATCTTGTTTCGGCTCACAAGAGCTCCCTTATTCAACTCAACATGGCCGAGAGTTGAGCACAAAGCGAGCAAAACTGGCAGCAAATAATTTTTGGGAAATGTCAAAATGCATATAAAAAACAACATCAACTGCGGCACTGCACTCCGTTGGGTTATAAAAAGGACACCTGCAAAATATGAATTTTGCAGAGTGCCTGGTTTTTGAGATAATAACTCACTGCCCGAAAATATCCCATTCACCTATATACACAAGAGATTCCTGGCATTATTAGAGAGATCAAACATTGGAATAGAGAGCACAATGATGACAACTGGACTTGAGTCAATGACAATCAGATTAGTGATAATATAGCCGACCTCTGATACTAGCTGTAAATTATATTGCTTTTGTGGTTGTACTCATCATAGAGAGGTTCATTGGTGTATAATTCCACTCGTTGGATGTTACACTCACTCAGCTCTATGTCAAACACAATCCTTGGAGCAACAAACATATCATTAAACTTGATACACAGTTTCTATCCATCCTGGATGAGGAGCAAGGCTGGCTCCGTGTGCTGTGGTCTGAGGCAGGCAATGTGACCAGAGGGCTTCGTGCATAGACATATATATGTATTCCTGTCATACGTCTATGGCTTCGTGTCCCAACGAAAGGGTACACACATTTTTTCCCATTGTGATGACATAAAGGACATCAGGGTCAGAGGTCATCACACAGAAACACACGGCGACTCACACATACAAGCAGTCCTGGACCAGATCTCAGACCAAGTTATTTATGTACATGGGACTATTTAACATTAACATTTTAGTCATTTGGCAGACGCTATTATCCAGAGCGACTTACAGTAAGTACAGGGACATTCCCCGAGGCAAGTAGGGTGAAGTGCCTTGCCCAAGGACACAACGTCATTTGGCTCGGGCCGGGAATCGAACTGGCGACTGGGAAGTAAATCCAGTCCATTCTGCTGTTTTTCCAGTGATTACTGCTTTTGGTTATTGTTCTGCATTATATAGTGAAGTTTAATTTATAACTGTAAGAGCCAAATTCATGGTTTAATTATTTTGTTAAAGATTAAAAAGGTAACACTTAACATGTGCCAGTACAATAACTTTAATCTATAATGTTGCAGTTCTAGACCCAATCCTAGTCCCAATTTTAGACCTAGACCCAGTGCTAGTTTTACACTTAGTTTTGGTGTGACACACATACACATCCAGGTTTGTACAGTACGTAATTGTATATACACACCCACACAGACACAAACCTTTTCATACAGCCAGGCAAATGACCATTCACACATAGACACGCGTTGTGTGTGTGTACAGAGAGAGAAGGGGGGGACCTTTTCACCCAATGGCATTTGTGTTAGGACTCGATCCCCTGTTCATTCAGTGGTATAAAGGAAGTGCTGGACTCAGCAGAGAAGGGACGGCCTGGGCCTAGGGAGAGCCCAACACCAGCCAGGGATTAGCCCCAGCCCTACCCTAGAGCCAGGGATTAGCCCCAGCCCTACCCTAGAGCCAGGGATTAGCCCCAGCCCTACCCTAGAGCCAGGGATTAGCCCCAGCCCTACCCTAGAGCCAGGGATTAGCCCCAGCCCTACCCTAGAGCCACCGATTAGCCCCAGCCCTACCCTAGAGCCAGGGATTAGCCCCAGCCCTACCCTAGAGCCAGGGATTAGCCCCAGCCCTACCCTAGAGCCAGGGATTAGCCCCAGCCCTACCCTAGAGCCACCGATTAGCCCCAGCCCTACCCTAGAGCCAGGGATTAGCCCCAGCCCTACCCTAGAGCCAGGGATTAGCCCCAGCCCTACCCTAGAGCCAGGGATTAGCCCCAGCCCTACCCTAGAGCCAGGGATTAGCCCCAGCCCTACCCTAGAGCCAGGGATTAGCCCCAGCCCTACCCTAGAGCCAGGGATTAGCCCCAGCCCTACCCTAGAGCCATGTTCATCACATGGTATGAACTAATGTAGCCATGACAAAATAACATGGAGAAAGAAAGAGAGAAAGAAACGGAGAGAGGAACTCAGGACATGAGTTTGTGGTGAACATGCCAGTGCTACTTTTCTCCTCTGTGTTGGAAAAGCCGGGCTTTGTGTGCCTGTCAGGGTATGTACCTTGAACATGTGGTATGAACATAAACATGCATTTTATTCTGTACTTAAGTATTCTGAAGGAAAATTTTTTTTTCAAACCCTTCCCTGTAAACGACCCTTCTCCTACCCCTTCCCTGTAAACAACCCCTCTCCTACCCCTTTCCTGTGAATGACCCCTCTCCTACCCCTTCCCTGTAAACTACCCCTCTCCTACCCCTTCCCTGTAATCTACCCCTCTCCCAACCCAAATGATTTAGGACTTTTCTTTGTTTTCTATCTGTTTGCTTCTGTCTCCCCTTTCTTTCCATATTTCCTGCTAACAACGGTAGGATCTAAAGTGCACTGGCATGGGAACAAAACCACTGGGAGAAGAATATATATGGTAAAAAAAGTTTATTCAGTAACAGTTTTGTCAACATTTGCGGAAAATTAACATTTACATAAACACGTTCTTACAAATATTCAGATGCAAGGCACTTCTCTTCATAAACAGAAACTTCACAATGGGGGATCTGCTCTCAGCATGTCTACGTGCCCTGCCTTGGTGGCCAATCAAATCACACAAAACCCCTGTGGGAATTTTACCAGTTTAATGAAAAAAAATCATTATCCAAGTTTAATAAAAAAAATCATTATCCAAGTCTGGCAGAGGGCTGAAACACATCCACTGTGTATCTTTAAATAACCAAACATCTTTCAGTTGCATTAGACACAAAGTCAACAAACAAGCCATATTTTTTCTAAATCTAATTTTTACCTCTCTGTAATGCCCTTATTTACTGTTCTTTCTTACCTCTCTAAAATTGTCTTAGAACAGCATTCTGTCTAACTGTGAAAATCTTCTTCTAAATTCTAAAAATGTAAACTTTCAACATCTGAAACGACAAGGTTATAAACACTTTTCTCAGCAGAAATTGTAAGCTAACAGTTTCATAACCAGTTTCAACAACTCAAAGTTAGACCAAGTTATAAATTGATTCCCATTTCAGTTTCTCTCTTTGGGTGACCTGTCTTTGGGTTGTTTCATGTTTGAACATGGATGCTGAAATCATGGCTGGTGGGCATGAAGGAAACACAGCATCTCTGGGTACCCATGAGACACGAAGACATCTCTGGGTACCCATGAGACACGAAGACATCTCTGGGTACCCATGAGACACGAAGACATCTCTGGGTACCCATGAGACACGAAGACATCTCTGGGTACCCATGAGACACGAAGACATCTCTGGGTACCCATGAGACACGAAGACATCTCTGGGTACCCATGAGACACGAAGACATCTCTGGGTACCCATGAGACACGAAGACATCTCTGGGTACCCATGAGACACGAAGACATCTCTGGGTACCCATGAGACACGAAGACATCTCTGGGTACCCATGAGACACGAAGACATCTCTGGGTACCCATGAGACACGAAGACATCTCTGGGTACCCATGAGACACGAAGACACCTCTGGGTACCCATGAGACACGAAGACATCTCTGGGTACCCATGATACATGAAGACACCTCTGGGTACCCATGAGACACGAAGACATCTCTGGGTACCCATGATACATGAAGACATCAGTGGGTGCTCCATGATACATGAAGACATCAGTGGGTGCTCCATGATACATGAGACTTTTTGAGGCACTTGAATTCTGTGTGTGGTGATTGGACACTGGTTCAGAGGTGAAGCATTAAACAACTAACATAGGGGAGCACATTCACAGTCTGTGTTTGGTTTACTACACCAACAGTGTTTACCCCTGTATCAGGGAGCAAGCATGAAAGAGAGAGATGGGGGGCAAAAGGGATGGGGGACAGAGAGAGATGGGAGGAAAGAGAGAGAAATGGGGGGGAGATGGGGGGGTGGGCAAGAGACACAGATGGGGAGAAGAGAGAGATGGGGGGCAGAGGGCAAGAGATGGGGGGTGGGAGAAAAGTGAGAGGGAAGAGGAGGACAGGAGCAAAGGAGAAGTGAGAACCGCCTAAAATTCTTATTAGACTCACGTTTTTGTTCCCATTTGTTTCAATTTTTCCGTACTAGCGGTGGTTGGTAATGGGATGACAGATGTGAGAACATTACAGATTTCATCATAACAATGTCAAATGTTAAGACAAATGCTTGTCTGTTGTGTTTGCTGGGACTTTACAGCTACACATGTGACCCTTATTCAAAAATAAAAAGTAACAAATTAAAAAAGTGATTTGTCTAAAACATTGCTCACTTGCTATGATTTCTGTTCTGATGGTAGTAACAGTATGGATGTGGAGAAAGCAAGCCAATTGACTGTCTAAAAGAAAGCTACTGCTTTTAAAGAAGCCATGTTTTCATTTTTTCTTCTTTAACTGGCATGATTTAAAATTGACACGGAAATTTACATTTCTACAGAGTTTTGATGTTATGATTCAGTAACAATTAAAGAAATGTAATTGCCTTAAATCCTGTTGATCAACCTGCTTATCTACCTTCTAGCAATTGTAAAGATCCCTAACCCTCTACAAACTGTCCTGAAACAAATCCAGAACCTTAGATCTAACCCTAACCAACCCAGACAACAAGAGATTGAACCCAAAGCCAGAACCTTAGATCTAACCCTGACCCCACCCAGAGAAGCAAGGCTTTTAAATCTGAAGAATTTCTTCACAAGGACACAAACTTCTGGTACACACTGCAAATACAAATGTAGGTATGGGGTATGAATTCTATAATACTGTATATTGTATATGTACATATATGTATTATATTTACATATATATAATATGTACCCTGATGTAACTGCATAATTGTTTTGTGACATTGAAACAAGAAGACTAATATCTCTAGCCCACACGCAAACACACACACACACACACAAAGCCTAAAGACCAAGCCTCAAGTTGGGATTTCAATGGTAGTCACGAGAGAGCTATCCTATCCCTCCCTCCTCTCTCCCCTGCCTCCCTACCCCCCACCTCCCTCCCTCCTATCTTCCCCCTCCATCCCTCCCTCCCCCCCTC
>NC_061071.1:1234491-1424491 GCF_021917145.1 Hypomesus transpacificus | reverse complement strand
TTCAATTAAGCATGTTTTAGAACTTTGGAAATGTATTATGTTCTCTGGCCTCTAAATCCTGTCTATCTCTCTTTCTCTCTCTTTAGATTGAATAATAATGATAGTACAGATGTGAACAAAAGGGAACAGTACCAGCTTGTGGTTAGGGTGATACAGTGTCTTATTTACGTTTATTTAGTAATGCTTCGGAGAGCAAATTTCTGCTGATCAAATTTTAGACCAAGTATCCCAGTATCCATATGGCCAATTCAATAACAACCATCAAGCTGATAGAAGATCTCTCCATAATATCAATACGTGTGGAGCTTTACATTCTGTGTTGATCCTTTAGAGGTTTCTGACGTGATGGAATACCGTCTGTCAGACTCCACAATAGAGAAGCTTCCAGATGCTCATTGTGCAGGCTGGCACGGGCTATTGATGGATCAGTGTCATTGTGATAAAATTGGCTGGTTAACTCTTTGACTGCTGATGTCACGTATCAAGACTTAATTTAGAATATAGAAAGATACATCTTAGTATCCAAAGATCTCAGTAACCTATGTAGCCTTGAATAGCAAGCATAATGCACGCGTAAAGGCAGCCGTAGCTTTTGGGAAGGCAAGGTTAAGGTGGAAAGTTATGGAGGGCTCTGCCACTGAGAGCAATATCCGGTGGCCACATTGAGAGTGTTGGATAATCACACAGGTGGATGGTCCCATTCCCTCCCCCACTCCCCCAGAGCAACTTGGACAGCTTACCTTCCCTCCCCCACTCCCCCAGAGCAACTTTGACAGCTTACTTTCCCTCCCCCACTCCCCCAGAGCAACTTTGACAGCTTACCAAACTCCTGAAGCGTTGTGTTGTTCTTTCTCCCACAGGTTTCCAGGCTTCCGTGCATGAGAGAGAGGGAGAAAGAGAGACAGAGAGAGAGAGAGAGAGAGAGAGAGAGAGAGAGAGAGAGAAAGAGAGATAGAGAGAGAAAGAGAGAGAGAACGCGTCAGGGAAGAAAGGCTAGTCTAGCGGCGCGTGTGGAACCTGGAGATGGGCTGCCACGAAGCGCTGTGGCTGCGTCTCGTGCCCGGCCATCGCTACTGTTACTCTGACCATGCATGAGCATACGCAGGGGGGGGGGGGGGGGGGGGGGGGGGTGCCACCCCACACACTCAACACCCCAAAACACACACTCACCCCTCACAAACACCACGCCAAACTAGCCAGACTAGCCCCACACTCTCACCCCTTACACACACACACTCACTCACCACCCCCACACACACTCACCACCCCTCACACACACACTCACCACCACCACTAATACGGAAATAAATAAAACTGTAGAATCTTAGGATGAAGTGGGTTGTTGATCATGTTCATACTATCTGGGTGTAGGTGGTTGTGTTGCCAACTAAATACACTGGCTAACATTCTTTATTTAAAAATAAACAGAAAGAACTGTGTATTGAACTTGACACCAAATCAGTATTACCTTTTAAACAATTTACATTTTTTTTCATTTATTTCAAATTAATCGTAAACTTTTTTATAGGTGGTGTAAATGATGCATATTATGGCAGAATCCAAACTCAAAGTCGTGCCAGAGATTCTTTCATTCCTGTGGCTACTAGGAACCTAAAGGCCGACATCATGATGTTTTATTTATTCATTATTGATATCCTGCCAATGGCCATTACTGTCCCAATTGGACCCTGTCATGGGGTTTGGGGGAAGTTGTGTGTCTATCATGTGTTCTGTGTTGTTTAATTTTGTTGGCATTTGGCGCTGTTCTGTGTTTGTGTAGGGTGATTTCAGGTGGGACATGTGGGACACTTTTTGGTAGAGGCTCCAGGAGACGTACAAAATAACTGTGAACTCGCCCCAGTGGTGTTTCTGTAAATCGTTTTAGGGCTTAGGAACATTTTCATGTTGGAATGAAATGGGAATACACAATATTTTAGAAACTACACAATTTCAAACATAACATGACCCCCTCTCTCACTCAGGCAGCATTTTCAGGTAATGTGGGACAGCTTGTCAGGTAAAGTGGGACAGTCATCGTCTCTCAGCCTAGTCTGCTAATATAATAATAATTAGTTTATATACAACAATGCTAGGTGCAAGGGTGTGGATTTATTTGGTTGTGGGGTTTGACTTATACAATAGGCATAAAGTGTAACTGATTAAACCTTAGTGATCTGCAGTCTATGTGCTAGCAAGCTAGTCCCGCGGCGTTAGCATTTTGTTGGACTAGCGTTAGTGGTCACGCTTCCAAGTCTGAAAGCGCTGGTTCAATGACAGTGTAAGTTGTTATTTAGTTGGGAACTTAAGTGCAGTATGATGCATTGGTATTGAACATTTGAGAACTGTCGAATTAAATAACTTTTATAGCATAAACACAGCATTACTAGATATCCCACTTTACCTGAAGAATGCTGTCCCACATTACCTGACATGATCAGGTAATGTGGGACAGTCACATAAAACGTTTTTTTTCTTCTAACAAAGCATTATTTTAAACATTTTTGTGTGTGTTTCAATCAGCGGTTAAACCCCTTCAATGTGCTGCAATAGTACTCATTGTGACTTAATTTAAATTCCTTTGCCAGCCTTATCATTGAGAAATATTATGTAATATGCCGTTGAACTTTCGATGCGTTTTTTCTGTATAGACCTCTTGTCAAGCCAGATCACGCCTACTCTGATGATGTCAGACAAATAAAAACCGCTGCATAGTGACTAGAAGTGTTGTATTTACGAGTCAAGATCAGCTCTGGTGATTGGATGTCGGTTTTGCACATATTAAATCATCAAAATGCACAACTGTCCCCCTTTACCTGATGTCCCACATTACCTGAACTCACCTATGTGTTTCTGACCCCTGCTGCACACTAATTTCCTTTTGAAGGATAAATAAAGTTGAAGTTGAGTATTGGAATGAAAATGAAATGAAGATGAAATGTTAGACTTGAAGCTATGGAATATTAGTTTCTCGATTGCTTAAACACATTTCTTGAAATTATGCCTCCTTTCCTCAAAACTCCAAACACAAATCCATAACTTCTCACCTAATTTCCCCAAACTGAGTTCTCCACTCAAAGCCATTCAATCAAAAACAAAATGTTTACAGAAAAACATTAAAATCGAAATAAACATTGAAAAAGTGCTGGAAACTACCTCAGTTTTATATACAATATCACAGCCTCCTATCACACACAGCTGCTTTATAAAGAATAATATATATTTAGCTTTGTGTACGTATGTGTGCCTGTCTTATCACAATTCGGCTTTTGTTGCTGGCCTACTTAGACCCAGACCCAGGAAGGACCACTTTCTAAGTTTATAGCCTCTAAAGGAAGACTGCCACCTACGGTCTTCTTCTGACAACCGTCTGGTGGTCCCACCGCTCAAGATTACCCAGTCCCCACACAAGCTCTTCTCCTGTCTGACCTCCCAATGGTGGAATCAACTCCCCACCTCCATCAGAGACACTGACGGTCTCCCCACCTTCAAGAAAAGGCTCAAGACGCACTTGTTCCGGGAGTACAACGGTACTTAGGAATGCTTGGCTGGACCTGATGTTTCCTCCAGGATCACAATGACTGTTACTGAGAGACTTGTTGCTCTTGTTCAAGTTCAAGTTCAAGTCTTTTATTTGTCAGGTACACAGAACAACACAAGGTTAGACTGGGCACTGAAATTCTTAAGACAAGACAACGCAAGCACCTGGCATAACATAACATATAAGTACACAGAACATAATTTACATCTATGCTGAGCTTAAACAAGTGAAACTTCCTAAATATACAGATAGCATTAAATAATCGACTATACTAACCCTAATACTAAAACTTCCTAAATTACAGATAACAATAAATAGTACACTATACTAACTCTAAATGCACATAAAACATGTTTCAACCCTATAACCTATTCTAACCTAAGTGGAGTACAGTACACTAGTGCAAATTTGCAGATCAGTGACTAAGTCTATGACCATACAGGAGCCTGGTGGCGAGGTACAGTGAGGTACAGTAGTGCAATGTTACTGATAGTGCAACCAGTAGCTGTAAGTGACAGTGTATAAGTGACTAGTGTGCAGTAAATCTATGTCCATATCAGTGTCCATTCAGAAGCCTGATGGCCCTTGGGTAGAAACTGTTCAGTCTGCGCGTGCACGACCGGATGCTGCGGTAACGCCTGCCAGAAGGCAACGGGGTAAAGAGACTGAAGGATGGGTGGGAACAGTTTCTTAGAATCCTGCCGGCTTTCCTTAGGCAACGTGTGTGGTAGGTGTCCTGTTGGGCAGGGAGCTTCCTGCCGATGATGAACTCAGCAGAACGGACCACACTTCGTAGGGTCTTGCGGTCCCTGTCTGTGCAGCTCCCATACCACACTGTAATACAACCAGTCAGAATGCTCTCGATAGTGCATTTGTAAAAGTTAGTGAGGATGACTGAGTCCATACCAAACTTCTTCAGTCTCCTCAGGAAGAAGAGGCGCTTACGGGCCGCTTTGACCATCTTGTCCGTGTGAACAGACCAGGTGAGGTAATTGCTGATGTTCACCCCGAGGAACTTGAAGCAGCTGACCTTCTCCACTTCCGAACCATTGATGAGTAGGGGTGCATGTCCTCCTCCTGCCGCCTCTTATAGTCCACAATCATCTCCTTGGTCTTGCTGATGTTAAGAGAGAGGTTATTGTCCTGACACCATGATGTCAGGGTGTCAACCTCCTCTCTGTAGGCTGACTCGTCACTGTCAGAGATGAGGCCCACGATGGTTGTGTCGTCAGCAAACTTAACAAGGAGGTTGGAGCTGTGCGTTGCCACACAGTCGTGAGTGAACAAGGAGAACAGGAGAAGGCTGAGCACACAGCCCTGGGGGGTGCCTGTGTTGGTGATCAGTGTGGATGAGGTGCGGTCACCGATTCTCACCACCTGTGGCCTCCCTGTCAGGAAGTGGAAGATCCATTTGCGGAGGGAGGTGCTTTGTCCGAGGTCCACAAGCTTGGAGACCAGTCTGGAGGGGATGATGGTGTTGAATGCAGAGCTGTAGTCAATGAACAGCATCCTCACATATGTATTCCCCTTGTCCAGGTGGGAGAGAGCGGTGTGCATAGTCAGAGCGATGGCATCGTCTGTAGACCTGTTGGACAGGTATGCAAACTGCATAGGGTCCAGTGTGGGGGGCAGCGAGGAGCAGATGAATGATTTGACTAGCCGCTCGAATCATTCATCTGCTCCTGGCTGCCCCCCTTTTGTTGGTTAGTTGAAACTGACTTACAATTATTGTACTCGCTTTGAAATGTATTGCTTGCTTTTTCCACAGGTACCCCCTTGTGCTTTTGAGGTGCTTGTTGTGCTAGTTGTAACTTGTTTAACTACATGCTCTTATGGTTCTTCCCTTTGGGACTTATTTGGTTTTCACAATGTATGCTTCATGTTTTGGCTACCTGCAATGTTTGGGGCTATCTCGTTGTTATGATCAGTGACCTATGCACTTTTGTAAAGCTCTCTCTTGGAAGTCGCTTTGGATAAAAGCATCTGCTAAATGCATTAATGTAAATGTAAAGCAGCCACCTGTCCCCTTCAAACAACACACACATTCAGTCATTTATTTCATCCCAGTATGGAACATGTGTCTGTTCCTGCATGTGTGTGAACTCATACATACACACGCAACCCTTACCTTGCTGCAGGAAGGAGGGCCAGAGAGGAGCAGGATCTACTGAGGCCAGAGGAGCAAAGCACAGGTGGGGGCGACCAGGTGGGGGCGACCAGGTGGGGGCGACCAGGTGGGGGCGACCAGGTGACGGCGACCAGGTGGGGGCGACCAGGTGGGGGCGACCAGGCGACCAGGTGGGGGCGACCAGGCGACTAGGTGGGGGCGACCAGGTGGGGGTGAGCAACATGCAGATGTACGAGCAGCCTGCCATGACGACGTGAAAACGCTGTTCATGGTGGGTTAGCGAGAGGGGGAGAGAGGAGTGGATAGAAATGAAGGAGGAGAGAAACAGAGAAAGAGAAGGACAAAGGAAGTAGGGAGTACAGCTGAGTGATTAGTCCTGTGCCAACAACATTACAATCTTTTGACTCCCAGCCCACTGGTACTGTCCTGCCCAACCAACTGTCAGCAGAGCACAGGGTTTGGGATAGGTTACAATAGAGTGGACACCAAAAGGTGCTAGAACTGCACCAGGACAGGTTCTGAAGGTATCCTATTTTGCCACTGGTGTGACTTGGACTCAAACCTTGTTTGAATAGTCCAAACCCCAACTCACACCTAAACAATGTAGATGGATAAGTGGCATTACTGTAAGTGGAAAATATGTGTTTTAGATTTTTGGGGAACTGCCCCTTTAAGACGTTACTTTTACATTTACTTTCGACGGAAACGGAAATAGCTTTCCCTGCTGAACGATAAACATTTCGTTCAAACATTGCTACTAGTACTAGCCTTGGCAAACATTCGTCTAACAAGCCCACGACGGAAATATTTTCCAGAAATGGCTCTGGAGTCTAGGATTACGCAAGAAGAGATTAAAAAGGAACCAGAAAAGCCTATTGACCGTGAAAAGGTAGCTAGGAGCTATATATGTCAATACAGAGCGCAAAAACCACGCTCTGTTAGCGAGCGTGCATTTGCTCGCTCGCTCTGTTAGCGAGTTAGCCTAGCTGTCTGGATACTGTTAGATTCAAGAAGGTGCGCACCTCTTCAGTAGCATGAGAAAATGGATGTTCGCTATCACGAGCTTGTAATGATTGGCTCAGGTCTTCCTTGGTCTTGCACATTGCGAACTAACCTAGCCAAACCAAACTAAAAAATCCAATTAGCTATCACGTCTCACACGAATGCAAATATAGTATGGCTAGGTTAGCTTGCTAGCTACATAGCATAGTTAGGTGACTAACGTAGTTAGGTAGGCATGATCGAGCTTGCTTTGCTTACACCCGTTTATCTTACGCTAAATATGTTGTTCATACAGACGTGTCCATTACTGTTGCGGGTATTTACTACAAACAGCGGAAGACACCACCGACCGGACGAATTTGCAAGAGGAAACGTCCCCTCCAGTGAACTGCAAATATACACATGGTGAGAGAAATGATTTAGCTTAAGTTTGTTTGTTACAACTTGGCAGGCGCGTTGGGTGTTTTTAACCCCGGCATTGTGTTGTATGTAGGATGGATGCAACGCTGAAAGAGCTGACCAGCCTCGTGAAGGAGGTGTATCCAGAAGCGCGGAAGAAAGGGACGCACTTTGGATTTGCGATCGTTTATCCAGAGCCTAAAAGACAGAGCTACAGGTAATCTAACACTCACGTGCAGCTACAGATGGCCCACTCTCACGAAGTTGTTTACTTTCCAAAGTTTAAGAAGAAAGCAAACACAGGGCAGCAAGGATAGTCCAACCAGTCATCTGATATTCTGATGCAGTGGTGTTGTGTGTGTGTGTGTACACAGGTAAACAACATCTAACCACCTCAAAGGAAAGGGATTTACTCTAAATCCACCTCCTGAGAAGTGTACTTGCCGTATTCTCACTTGATTCACATTCCTTGTGAAAAAAAAATCCAAAAAGAAAGATGAACTTCACATCGTTCTAGCATGAGTAGTGTCATGAGCACACTCCTGTTTCTAAACCTGAATTGGGTTTTGATCTTTCATTTTATGCATTGGGGTTGTTTAGACACAGTATGCCCACTACTAAGGCACAGCACTACATCAATACTCAGATGGGTATTTAGAAGGATTAGGTGATCTCCTCCAGCAGATGTGGCTTCGTCCCACAGAGTGAAGGACATCGGCAGGTTTAGGGTTGGCCCTCTCCAGCAGACCCCACAGGGTTAGGGTTGGCCCTCTCCAGCAGACCCCACAGGGTTAGGGTTGGCCCTCTCCAGCAGACCCCACAGGGTTAGGGTAAGGGTTAGCCCTCTCCAGCAGACCCCACAGGGTTAGGGTTAGGGTTAGCCCTCTCCAGCAGACCCCACAGGGTTAGGGTTAGCCCTCTCCAGCAGACCCCACAGGGTTAGGGTTGGCCCTCTCCAGCAGACCCCACAGGGTTAGCCCTCTCCAGCAGACCCCACAGGGTTAGGGTTAGGGTTAGCCCTCTCCAGCAGACCCCACAGGGTTAGGGTTAGCCCTCTCCAGCAGACCCCACAGGGTTAGGGTTGGCCCTCTCCAGCAGACCCCACAGGGTTAGCCCTCTCCAGCAGACCCCACAGGGTTAGGGTTAGCCCTCTCCAGCAGACCCCACAGGGTTAGCCCTCTCCAGCAGACCCCACAGGGTTAGGGTTGGCCCTCTCCAGCAGACCCCACAGGGTTAGGGTTGGCCCTCTCCAGCAGACCCCACAGGGTTAGGGTTAGGGTTAGCCCTCTCCAGCAGACCCCACAGGGTTAGGGTTGGCCCTCTCCAGCAGACCCCACAGGGTTAGGGTTGGCCCTCTCAAGCAGACCCCACAGGGTTAGGGTTGGCCCTCTCCAGCAGACCCCACAGGGTTAGGGTTGGCCCTCTCCAGCAGACCCCACAGGGTTAGGGTTGGCCCTCTCCAGCAGACCCCACAGGGTTAGCCCTCTCCAGCAGACCCCACAGGGTTAGGGTTGGCCCTCTCCAGCAGACCCCACAGGGTTAGGGTTAGCCCTCTCCAGCAGACCCCACAGGGTTAGGGTTAGGGTTAGCCCTCTCCAGCAGACCCCACAGGGTTAGGGTTAGCCCTCTCCAGCAGACCCCACAGGGTTAGGGTTGGCCCTCTCCAGCAGACCCCACAGGGTTAGCCCTCTCCAGCAGACCCCACAGGGTTAGGGTTAGCCCTCTCCAGCAGACCCCACAGGGTTAGGGTTAGCCCTCTCCAGCAGACCCCACAGGGTTAGGGTTGGCCCTCTCCAGCAGACCCCACAGGGTTAGGGTTAGCCCTCTTCAGCAGACCCCACAGGGTTAGGGTTGGCCCTCTCCAGCAGACCCCACAGGGTTAGCCCTCTTCAGCAGACCCCACAGGGTTAGGGTTGGCCCTCTCCAGCAGACCCCACAGGGTTAGGGTTGGCCCTCTCCAGCAGACCCCACAGGGTTAGGGTTAGCCCTCTTCAGCAGACCCCACAGGGTTAGGGTTGGCGCTCTCCAGCAGACCCCACAGGGTTAGGGTTTGCCCTCTCCAGCAGACTCCTCACAAGGCTTCTTCCCCCAGGGTGAAGGACATCGGCAGTACCGTGTCTGGCCGGAAGGGGGCAGATGACTCCATGACTCTCCAGTCCCAGCGCTTCCAGATAGGAGATTACCTGGACATCACCATCACCCCTCCTAACAGAGCCCCTCCCCTCAACACACGCATGAGGCCTTTCTAGATGTTCTCCCCCTCTTTCTCCCCCTGTATCTCTCCCCCTCTTTACCCCTCCGCCTCTCTCTTCCCCTCTTTCTCTTGACCTTTCTCGCATACATTTTACACAGTATCTTATACATCTATATTAAACATCTAACTTGCAGACTCTTAGCTTTTCTGACCACATGCTTATGCAGTTGTTTTTGCTTGTAAAATAAAGTTGCCTTTTACAATAAATGGGTCTTTAGTTTGTGCAGGATGCATTTGAAGCCATGGGGTTTTAGATTGTGTCATGGGCTTCCCTGCAGGGGGCAGCAGTAACCAGCCAGATCACTAGACCACACCCACCTGTAAGGGGCAGCAGTAACCAGCCAGATCACTAGACCACACCCACCTGGACAGCAGCAGCTGGCAGTGCAGAAGCAACATTTCCTTTGTCATCATTCAAGTCTTTATAGGACTATTTACCATGACGTCACAACAGTAATAGACGTTCTTCCGGGTGGCAAAAGCCGATGGCACCACTAGTAGCCACTAACCCTAACCCACTAATAGCCGCTACCACTAGTAACTTGCTTGGAAGGGAGACCCACCGTCAGCCGTACCCCGACACAAACAAAATTATTTTTATATCTACCCTCTTATACTACTAAAGTAATTAGTGTATTAATTTGACCTTGTCAATTTGATCACTCTGGCCTTATATGTACTCATGAGAAAACAATAATGTGGCAGAAGGTAAGGTAAGATTTTCTTAACATTTCACAATGTTGTAACTATGTTTACAGTAGCCGGCTGGATCTCTTCTCTGGTCAGGGGAAGCCACTCACATTCTGCCACCTGGAAGTATCTTGGTGCCTATGAAACGCCCCATTGTCAGATGCACAACCCAGGATCAGACGGGCACTGACATTGGCCGGGTTTCCCAGATTCGTTAAGCTCTTCACGCTTAGAGCTTCTTAGGAACGTTTTAAGAGTGTTCTAGAGTGCTCTTAGAACGTTCTTAAGAAGCTCTTAGCGTTAAGAGCTTCTTAACGAATCTGGTAAACCCGGCCATTGTTAGGACAAGACAATGCAAAGCAACCTGGCATAACATGACATATAAGTACTCAGAAGTTTACACCTATGACAAGTTAACGTAAACCTCAAAAATATACAATAGAGTATACAAAACCTATAACCCATGTGATTACCATGAATTTCAACACCTGATGAACCTCTTCAACTTGCTCTTTATAATTCTATTACTGTCTAAAAGTCTAACTATCAAACACTTATACAGTATTCATACAGTATTTCTTATCACTCCCTCTGTTCTAACCTCAACACTTTCCTGAGGGTTGAGTGAAGGTTTGAGTCTGGTTGTCACGACAGGTTATATTTTCATGTGCTTTGAGTCTCACTCTAAATAATGTTATATTCCATGGAGGACTAACTGTGAACTGCTTCTCCAGGCCTGGTTAGCCATTACAGATATGGTAGATTTCTTTAGAGCCCACAGGCAGATCCAGGGATCAGGGCCAGGCAAACCCTGTCATCTGCTAGTCTGGCCTGGATCCAGGTCCTCAGCTCACGACTGGATGCATCCCAGCATGCTCTCTGTCATCAGAAGGCAGTGCTCTTCTTCAGAATATATCTCCAATATAGTAAAAGATATGGGAGAACATGCACTGTGCCTGGTAATACATGGCGCTCCTTGACTCTGACCACTGAAACACTGTTAGAACTGGGCACTTCTGCCCCTTGATTTTCTGCTATACTTTCTATATGCACTATTCTTGTGTTATATGTTAATATTTAAAATGTAAATATAGAAACGTAAAAGGTCTAACCCCATTGTTCCAATCAGTTAATTTGATAGCCAGATGGAGTTGTCTGGTTTACACACTGTAACACCTGAGCAGACCCTCTCTCCCCACAGGAGAGACCAGATCCTCTTTCTAGTAGAGACCAAACCCTCTCTCCCCACAGGAGAGACCAGATCCTCTCTCTAGTAGAGACCAAACCCTCTCTCCCCACAGGAGAGACCAGATCCTCTCTCTAGTAGAGACCAAACCCTCTCTCCCCACAGGAGAGACCAGATCCTCTTTCTAGTAGAGACCAAACCCTCTCTCCCCACAGGAGAGACCAGATCCTCTTTCAAGTAGAGACCAAACCCTCTCTCCCCACAGGAGAGACCAGATCCTCTCTCTAGTAGAGACCAAACCCTCTCTCCCCACAGGAGAGACCAGATCCTCTCTCTAGTAGAGACCAAACCCTCTCTCCCCACAGGAGAGACCAGATCCTCTCTCTAGTAGAGACCAAACCCTCTCTCCCCACAGGAGAGACCAGATCCTCTCTCTAGTAGAGACCAAACCCTCTCTCCCCACAGGAGAGACCAGATCCTCTCTCTAGTAGAGACCAAACCCTCTCTCCCCACAGGAGAGACCAGATCCTCTCTCTAGTAGAGACCAAACCCTCTCTCCCCAAAGTAGTAGCAGAGAACTGACAGATCTTGATTTGGCTTCTGGTACAGCAGTCTGCTTGTGTGTGTGTTAATGCGCGCGTGTGTGTGTTAATGCGTGTGTGTGTTAATGCATGTGCATGCGTGTGTGAGTGTGGATGAGAGAGACAGCAAGTGATGACACACGGATACGGACCGCTGACACTTAATGACATTTCTGGCAGAAGGTGTGTTTGAGGGATTCCTAATAAGCATAAATGCCTTTTTCTCTCGACCTGTCTCTGTTGTCCTGCCCACTTTGTCTATTTTCTCCATTTCTCTTCTCCCTCTGCTCCTCCTCTCAGATACTCCCTCTGCTCCTCCTCTCAGATACTCCCTCTGCTCCTCCTCTCAGATACTCCCTCTGCTCCTCCTCTCAGATACTTCCTCTGCTCCTCAGATACAATGATGGATAATATTTATCCATCATTGTCTTTGGATAAATGAAAACATGTTCTATCATAGTAGCTCAAAATTGATCAGAAATTACTACTCTGCTTCGCTCTTTGCAATTTTTTTTGTTCTTCCTCCTCCTTGTACCCCTATTTTTTACAGTGTTGTACCCTACATCTCACAAACTTGTCATTTGTCTCTGTGATAGATATATTTTGACTGCAACCAGTCAAAATCTATTGAGCAGTCAGTACTGTTACTGTAACAAATGGGAAGCACAATGTTCATGGCCATACACTTTGTTCACTGTGCAGTATACAGCCCTGTCCTACAGTATACAATACTAAAAGGGACAAAAATCATAGGAGTAAACATGTGATCAATGTGCTTCTTCTTGTCTTGGGCTGGCTCAGGCCAAAGCACCTCGTCGACATCACAAGCAATATTTTCCCTCCTTCAACAACCTGTTTGCTCTCTGAACTGGCTTATATTGGTTGTGTCACATAATTTGAAACAAGTTAAATAAATTTTGAGTTGTGTTTAATTAATGACATGTTTTCTCTATTTGTATTTGATTGTTGCCACTTGTGTTGACCTTGTTTAGGGTTTTGCTGAAAAGTCTAAGTGAGATCTGCCAATTGTGTTTTACCATGTGAAATGGTAACCAAAGGTTCACAACAAACCATTTTTGTGTTGCAACAATTTTACCCAATACAAAAACAAATGAAAAGCATTTTCTTTTAACCTTCGTGATGTTGGGGGTCTGAGACAGCCCAATGGTTAAAAGAAAATGCTTCACTTTGTTTTTGTATTCGGTAAACTTGTCACAATATGACGGTGGGTCACAATGACTTATGGGTCAGAATGACCCGAAGATAACACAAGGGTTAAGGTATTGACAACAAACTGCACAATGAGCTAAATGAGTTCAGGCAACTGAGAACTTTGTCCAGCTAATGGGTTTTAGTGTTTAGTGTTAGCTTTTGAGAAAAACTGTAACATCTGACTTCAACAGCACCTGGACTTATTCAGGTCTTTCCACCTGTAACAGACGTAGTCTTGCAAGTTCCCTTAGAGGCACTGTCCGCTCCGACCAGGAGTCGAACTTACCACCTCTGACTTCCCAAGCGCCACCACTACCAACTACGCCGACGAAAAGCTAGCAATTCGTTGACGCAGGTGTCCTATTACATACTTGAGGAGTGAGTTTCACCACACACCGGCTACATTCACCCCTCAAACTCACTCCGGCTGGTTAGCTAATGCTAACCTAGCGATACGGGTCATGGCACCAGTGTAACAAACATAGTCTTGCAAGTTCCGTCAGAGGTACTGTCCGCTCCAACCAGGAGTCGAACTTATCACGTCTGACTTCCCAAGCGCCACCACTACCAACCACGCCAACGAAATGCTAACACTTCGTTGACGCGGGTGGCCTGTTACACGCTTGAGGAGTGAGTTTCACCACACACCGGCTACACACCCATGGTCTTCAGCTCTTTCCACCCATGGTCTTCTGAGCGTCATTATTGAGCACCTCATTAAGGACTAAACAGCAGACGTCATTGTACATTTGCATTTCCCAGAGAGATAATCATGTAGATTAGAGGTTGGTTATTAATGCACTATTCTGGAAAGTGTGGTCATTGTAAGCTGATAAGGGTCCATGGACAGTACATGGGAGAGGACTTGGGTTTAAAAGAGATGGGGACGGGAAAGGAGCAGAGGACATACAAACATGAGTACACTTGTGCACACATGAACACACACACACATTTCTAGTGCCCTGTAGGCCTTGCTGTCAGTCAGAACTCCAGAGGGAGAAACTGTAAATGTCACCATGTCTCTCCTCCAAACAAACCAAATAAAATTAACCCTTGTGTTATCTTCATGCCATTGTGACCCATCAGTCATTGTGACCCACCGCCGTATTGCAACAACTTAACTGCCTACAAAAAAAAGTGAAACATTTTCTTTTAACCGTTGGGCTGTCTCAGACCCCCCACATTGTGAAGGTTAAAAGAAAATTTGTTTAAATTAGTTTTTGTATTGGGTAAAATTGGGTAAACACAACGATGGTTTGTTATGAACCTTTGGGTCATGTGACCCGAAGGTATCACAAGGTTAAAGAGACCGAAAGAGAGAGATAGAGAGAAAGAGAAGGAAAGACAGAGGGAGAGAGACAGAGACCGAAAGAAAGAGACAGAGACCGAAAGACAGAGGAAGAGCGAAAGAGAGGGAGGGAGGCCAAAAGAGAGAGGAAATACGGAAGAGAAATAGAAACTCCTACTACTGCAAGCAGACCAGGATGGTTATCATTGAGATTAGCCCCCTCGACAAGATGCTTCTGGAAAACAAGTTCTCCACCTCACATTCCATTTACTGTTCCAAACCAACATTGATGGGATATCGTACATTATCGTACAGGTCTCCCTGTAATGGCAGTAATTTATAATGATCATTGCGAACCACATGTGTGCTTGCTAACCTGCCACCCAAATCCATAATCACCTGTTCAGTCCTTATTCGCCCCTCTTCCTAATCACCATAACAAGCAATTAGGGTAATATATAACCCTAACCCATAACAAGAAATGTATTTACAGCAGTTACATTTAGATTGATACATTTTTCATTATCTAAATATGGACATATGTCTTGGTTTCTTTACTGTCAAATCCTTCTTGCTCAGCCTGGCCATCAGAAGTGTATACATGAATGTGTGTGTGCATGTTGATATAATCTCTTTATATGTCACACTCACCGTAATTTGATTAAGCTTAGTGTGCCCACAAACACACACACCTTTACACACACTGTATATACAAGCACACACACCTTTACACATGTACTGTATATACAAGCACACACACCTTTACACACATACTGTATATACAAACACACCGGTAAACGCATACATACAAACTTACTCTTATACACATATACATGCAAACACTGTCTCACGTAAACAAACACTATCTTACACACACACACACACACACGCACACACACACACACACACACACACACACATACATACATACATACATACATACATACATACATACATACATACATACAAACACACACACTGTACATTAAACATGTCCTTGAAAACATATAAAACACACTCTTCATACACATAGCTACAAACACATACACATATGTTGGCATGCAGACTGTAGACCTCTACACAAGCATTGCCATTATTATATTTTTAAACATACATAAGGGCAAAATTATGTCTTACAGTAGGAGGTACCCTTACCTTCTCTTTCTAGTGCTCATCTATAGAGATAGTATCATCTATAGACAGTATTAATCTATATATATAGTATTATAGAGACAGCATTCATCTCTAGAAATTGTATATTCTATAAGAGACAGGATTCATCTACAGTATAGAGATAGCATTGTCTCAGCTTGTCTGAACAGCATTCAGGACTGACGCAAGAAGTCTACATGACAGTTTTTACCCCTACAGTTAATGACAAGGTCACCTTCTTTCCAAACAGTCAGTTACTGCTCTAGTATCTACACTTGAATCTGATTCAATTTTCTATTCCACAGCAAGTCTCTTTCTCTCTCCTGGTTTCCTTCCCTCTCTCTCTCCCCCCACCCTCTCTCTCTCTCTCTCTCTCTCAAACACCAACACATTTGTTCTATGTGAGACTAAACCGTGTCAGATTGACTCGATTGTTGTGTCTTGGTGCTTAATGAAAGAGAGACCATGGCACAAAGAGAGTGATAATTGGATTCAACACATGTCCTATTTGTAAAGGTCACATACACTGCTCTCTTTAAATAGACAGTATATATGCTGCATATCTACAACCTCAATTCCCAAAAACTTGGGATGCGGTGCAAAACGTAAATATGAGAATACAATGATTTTAAAATCTCAGAAACTCAAATGTCATTCACAATAGACAATTGAAAACATATCAGATGTTTAAACTCAGTAAATGTACAATTTTATGGAAAAGATACTGGAATTTGGAATTTGATGACCACAACATGTCTCAAAAAAGTTGGGACGGCGGCAATAAAAGTCTGGAAAAAGTAAGTATAACAGCCAGCCCAATGCGTGTTGCAAAAAATAAACAGCTGGAGGAACATTTGCAACTAACCTGTTAAAATGCAAACAGGTCAATAACATGATTGGGTATAAAAATTGTATCTTAGAGAGACAGTCTCTCAGAAGTAAAGATGCATCTACATATTGTGGAACCATTTCAGAATAATGTTCCTCAACGTAAAATTGTAAACTTTGAATATCTCATAATCTACAATACATAATAAAGTAATTCTGAGAATCTGGAGAAATTTCTATGTGTAAGGGACAAGGGAGAAAAATAAATCCCATGCCATTGATCTTCAGGCACTGCATGTAAAACAGGCATGATTCTGTAATGGAAATCATTGAATGGTCTCAGAAACACCTCCAGAACTCACTGTCTGTGAACACAGTTTGCCGTGCCGTCCTCTAACCTCCACAAAGGCAGTTTAACCCTTGTGTAATCTTCGGGTCATTCGGACCCATCAGTCATTGTGACCCACCTTCATATTGCGACAACTTTACCGCATACAAAAACAAAGTAAAGCATTTTATTTTAACCGTTGGGCTGTCTCAGACCCCCCACATTGCGAAGGTTAAAATAAATCTATTTTTATTTGTTTTTGTAATGGGTAAAATTGGGTAAACACAACGATGCTTTGTTATGAACCTTTGGGTCATGTGACCAAAAGAAACACTGACATATTCTCTGAGGAAATAAATAATTGAATACCAAAATAAATAAATACAGAAATAAATGGCCATGTAAATAAATAAATTAATATTTTTTCATATGTATATATATATTTTGATGTTTGAATATTATTTACATACATTTATTTTATACATTTATTCATTTATTTTTAATTATGACAGGTTTGGTCCTGCATATCCCTGACATCTGGACCAAAAAGAATCCCAGATCCAGCAGGTTTCAGAGTTTTTCGTAATAATTGCACAGACAGTTAATTTATGGACAGAACTGAAGTTTTGAAGGAGCAAACCAACCACATGATGAAGATTAATGACAGCCACCATGGACTAATTGAAAAGGAGAAAGAAATACCGTCTGACGAGTGCCCATGGCCGCACCTGGAGGAGTTGTTCACGTCGTAAGGTGACAGCGTGCTAATGCGATGCGAACTTTGTTTGCCATCTGCAGTGATTTTGGTTTACAAGAATTTAACCTCTAATCTCACAAAACACTTTACCATTCATCAACAAAGTTAAAATGGTGTTTTGTTTGAAGTAACTATTTTCTTTAGATCTTTGATTGTATTAAAACCTGATTAAAAGCGTTCCCACTCTACAGACATCACAGGCTGGGCTCTTCAGGGTAATTGTTGCCACTCAGAGCGTTCTAGAGCGCCCGTAGAACGTTCTTAAGACGATCTTAGCGTTAAGAGCTTCTTAACAAATGTGGGAAACCCGGCCCTTGTTGCTTCATTCTTCCTTCGCCAATTATTTTTTATTTAAGTCTCTCACGCACTATCGCTCATAGGAGGAGATTTGGGTCGAGTACAAACGCAGGGCCTGTCTTAAAATGGCCGCTACACTCTGCCCTTTTGATTGACATCTTGTTTGACCAAATAGGAGCTTCCATGCCCCGTTGACAGCCCTCTAAAGCCAACTAGGTCTGTGCGTCCTGCCCCCCCCTGCCCTCCCCCCCCACACACTCGTTCTAAACGATTATTTCCAACTGGCTTCGACTGGCTCTGAAATAAGTTAGTCAGCCTTGTAGCTTAGCGCTAATTGTAAATGGCGATACCATAGAGTTAATATAACTAGAGACAGCTACTTCTGACTTCCAGGATGGCGTCCCCATTCATTTCTATGAAAAGTGCTCAGTAGCGCAGTGAGGCAAGCGAGAGCTCCTAATGGACCGCGCCATCTTTCCAGACCGACTCGTCCGGTCTTGCGCTGAAGCTTGTTCCTAGCTCCGAAACTCGTGCATGCTTGCAACTAGCTGTATACGTCACTTAGCGACAACCAGTCGCGAGCTTGTAAGCTGGAGATAAGGAATTGCAGAAAACTGTCAGAATGTGGTACAAGTCCGATCAAGAAGCAGATACATGTGAACGTTACGAAGATCATACATGATTCATTTATATTCGTCTTTGCTCCAGAATAACATGTCAACAATCAATAATGACGCTGTAACATGCCACGATATTACAACTAATTATATTATGCTATAATTAGGCTACGTTTGTCATGCCTTGAGCATAATAGCATTCATTACGAAATGGTTAAATCTGCTTTAAAATAACGGACATTAACTCTCAAACAACCGTCATGTATGTGTGCAACCATTTGTAAACCGTGCTACAATAAAGGTAGGAAACTGTAGATTGTCAAGCCCTTTCTCCTTGTTCTCATTCAGCTCAGGTAAATCAGCGATTTGCTGATGTTCCCTTTTGTACTCGTCCCCTGTTCGTATCCGCGAATACGTTTCCAGGCAACTTTTCTTGACGTAGGCAAATAAATGGGGGGCTAGTTTACCCATTTCGGATTGGTTTCAAACTTAGCAAAAATCAGGAAAAAAATTTCTATGAAAAAGGTAGTAGTATGAGCCAGGTTCGAGAATCGAACACATTTTTTGGGGGGAGATAGTTTTAGATGTGTTGATTGGAGTTAATAGAATAAAAACGACCGGACGAGTCGGGGTAGAAAATCGGAAATGCAATACCAACTACACCCACCGGGGCTGTTGCCTCATGCCGAGGGGTGGGGGCTTGGGCGATACCCCATTTGCCAGGTTTCAAAATAAAAGTCTATTGCGCAGTATGGTTGACAGAATCAGTGTTCTTTGTGCGCCAATCGTGGGAATCAGATGAAGCACTCCAATGTGTTCATGCTTCAGTTTTTCTGTTTCAGTAATACTAATGAGGGATTTAGCTATTATATTTACATTTATGCATTTAGCAGACGCTTTTATCCAAAGCAACTTTCCGGAGGCCCTTCCAAAAGGCCCTTTTTGAAAACGCCTGGATGTACTCTTATAAAAACATGAGGTTGGGGTTATATTGTGGTATTATGTTTGACTTTTGTTTTGAATTGGGTAAGGCTTCAAGCTGTGGTCCAATTCTGTCTTCCTGCTAATACCTACCACCTCTAGGCCTCTTCAGGCCTCTGTTTTCAAAACAAAATCTAGGCGGAAATAGAAACGTTAACTTTCCTTTTGTTCAAGCTTCTATTACTCAACACCAGTAGGACTGACAGGGGTCCTGACAACAAGGAACTTAAGAGTGTCAGCTTTCAAAAGAGACCATTTACATGCATGTACTCCAAATGGTTCAAGAACAGCTTTCAATTTACTTTGAGTATGCTGTTTAGGCGTTTTAGGCACATTTAACAGGATTCCCTAAAAGGTTAAAAGGTTATTAGAACATTTATTAAATATCACCAGCTAAAAAGTAACTAGTACTCTGAGTAGTTTTTGAGAAGAGTAATTTGCACTTTTAAGTACTTTTTGAACACCTGTACTTTTACTTGTAATTGAGTATTACATTACCACCACTGCCCACACCATACACACACGTACACACCTCATACACACCACACACACACCCCACACCACTCTCACACACATATACACCACATACACACACACACACCACATACACCCACCCTACATAGACACACACACACACACATCATACATACACACATACCCATAGCACACAGCTTCCAGCGCTCTGTTCGGCCTGACAGGCTGATTGGAACCTGAGGCTGGTTGCTATAGCGACCATAATGGGACTTCAAACAGGCACAAACATGGCCGCCCGGCTCTGAGTGGCAACAATTACCCTGAAGAGCCCAGCCTGTGATGTCTGTAGAGTGGGTGTGCATGCACGTGTGTGTGTATGAGGTGTGGGTGTGAATTGTGTGTGTACGTGTGAGTGTGCGTGCATGTGTGTTTGTGTGTACGTGTGTGTGTGCATCAAGCAACCTTTCCATGCAACCTCGCCAACCAGATATTGGTGCCAGCTTGCGAGTTTGTGTGTTGTCTGTGAGCATGGGTGTGTGTGCATGAGTATATGTCTGTGTGTATAAGATTTTACTGTGATTTGTTTATGGTCTTATAAATGATGAGCACAGTAAATTGAATAGTCTGCCCTTTCTGATAACAAATTTGAAAAAAAACGAATATTAATTTGTGTGCTTTTTATTAAATCTCAAAATATAAAGAAAATGATGATTGAGGGCAATATAAAAGAAGTTCACTCTCTTTATATAAATACTTTATTCAATGTTTTATCTGTGGATACATTGGATTGACATAAACTTTCCAGTCTGTATGTAAAGTGTTAGCGGTACACCAACTGTCAGTAGCTTTTTAAAATGTTTTTATTGAATTGATACACATAGTCTAACAGTACCACATGCATGTTTCCAACTTTCCCTTTTACCATGCAACAGGTGGTTCGTGATAAACTACGAGAGAAGTGTAGGGCAGACAGAGGGTTCCTCTTGCAACTGAATGATAGTAAGACGTGATTCATCTGACAAAACAGGGAAATAGTCTTTAAATAGTTGTTGAAAATAGCATGAAATGTGTTTGTGCATTTAACAAGGAGTTTGAGAGAGAGGAAGTGAAAGAGAATCAGAAAGACAGAGTGAGAAAATGTGATCGCAAGAGAGTGTATACATCAGAACACAAAGGGAAATGCAGTCCTTCGAGAACATGACTTGCAGGCTGCTCCTGCCCACACATCTTATCATCTAAAATAGATGACAGGTTACCTGGGAGACATTCTGCATCTCCATCAACATGCTAATTGATGGAGCTGAAGCTCTACCTGGGAGACATTCTGCATCTCCATCAACATGCTAATTGATGGAGCTGAAGCTCTTCCCAGATGGCAGCAATATGAAACCAGGACGGCGAGTGCTCGCACAGAACCCAACAAGTCATTTGGACCTTTGACAAACACTGCAGACTTTGAAAGACACAACCTCAGATTACAAACAGTATCTCCATCACAAACAGAGTCTTCTTCTCGTATTAGTACAAACGCAACACAGTGGACAGGTAACAGGACTTTCTGCTGTTCCTCCAACACGGTCAGCATCAGGGTCCTTAAGGTGATTTGTAATGGTGGCCCACAGTGAGAGTGGAGTCTTCCACCCCTCCATCTCCCAGACCGAGGGAGGTGGAGAGAACCTGCAGATCCACAGGGAACCACACATTTCACCAAGACCAGTTTACACATAAATAACAGATTTACATAACCAACCAGTTATCAAAACCCCATGACATTTCAAAGACTTACAAACATGTTACGTTCCCAGCTACAGCCAGAAGATACCTTCCCCTCCTGTCACAGGTATCCTAACTGGTAAGGGTGTGGCCACAGGTGCAGCTAGCTAAAAAAAAATGGTCTTGAGATCAGTATTTACGCTAAAGACCAATAACACCACCTACAGTGCAGTGTCTGGCTTTACATCCCTCACTACTGAATGAGACTCCAGTGTATATTTCCCAGAAGCACTAGAGGGTTTGTAGTCACAGTGGGAGAGCAAACCTCTGTGGGTTAATAAGAACAAACTAAAACCAGGAGCAGACCAGAACCAAAACCAGAACCAGCCGAGGACCAGGACCAGGACAAGAAACAGCATAGACCAGAACCAGGACCAGATGTAGGTCATAGCCCACTGGAGGCTTGAAGGCTAGCTGGTGGTTGCTTAAGCTATTTTATCCAAACATGTTTCTGAAGCTCTCTAACCAGAACTTCTGTTTGCCTAGAGGAACATTTTGATGTCTGTCCAGGCTGTAGAAGCAATAGAGGACATGTATCCTCATCATACCCATAACCCTCATCATCTTATATTTTGGTTGTTTGGTCCTCTTACAGATTTATTGAGATTAACCAGATGTTTTGAACTGCAACAGCTCTATTTGATCATTATATATTTCAGCAGTCATTTCTCATCCCACCAGCGAGGTTCATTGAACCAGTTCTGTTACAAAAGAAGCACATTTACAATGTACTTCCTGTCATTATGAGATGCTACCCTGTCTCCATCTAGTTCGGCCTCCACTCAGCCCTCCACCACCTCGTTTCAACGCCAGGCTAGGTCTCTCAAGGTGGAGATCCAACATCACAAAGCAGAAGATCCACTTCATGGGGCCAGTGTTACCTCGTCACCTATAGCAACAGGACCTGAATGTTCCTTTAAGGTAGCCATATCTGTCACTCCTTGAAACAAAATATGCAAATGATCCTAACACCAAGTTACCACACAATGTGTTGTAAAAACAGTTTTTAATCTAGTGATATTAAACATGATGACATCAACTATGTGGATTTAAATCCACTTTAAGGCCAAATTGATCAGATTCTGCCATAAGATGGCCCCATGTCTTTGTCCATAAGCAGTTTACTTCTGCAAAATACGCAAAAACTCATGGGTAACCAACAGACCTGTTTCATCTCTACGCGACCCTAGCGACATTAGCGACACTAGCGACCCTAGCGACCCTAGCGACCCTAGCGACACTAGCGACACTAGCCCCAGTGTCCTCATCCAGCTCTGGTGTCCTCACACCTCCATCTTGTTTCACTGTGATACTAAACTCACAACCAAGGTTCACAGCCAATAACCAGTTCAGGCAATACTATTTAATGTCAAAACAATAACTATTTTTTAAATCACCAAACAACACTGTTACAGTGTACTGTACCGGTATCTCTGTGCTACTAATATTTAACTGATCTCGCTACTGATAACTTACTCTTATGTCTGGTTTATGCAGCTTTAGAAATCAAGTATCTCCTTTGGAAACATTCGCTATCGAGATGAGTGAGAAAACAGTACTGAGATAACATGACAAGGACAGGCTGGAGAGAAAGAATAGTTCATAGAAAAAGAGAAAAACATAGATAATGATAATCTTGCTTATGTGTCTGTTCAACCATATATCCAGACAACTGCTGGTGCATTGTGGGTCTACAGTTATAAACAAATAGATATACAAACTAGCAAACATATGGATGTAACCCCAACCTCCAACCCTAACCCTGACCTCCAACCCTAACCATAACCTCCAACCCTAACCCTGACCTTCAATCCAGCATCCAGGAACCAGGGTTGTTTGGGACAAAGCTTTAAACAGGGGTCATCATGGACACCCTCTGCTGCTACAGTGCAGAGACAGAGAGGATTGTGGGTAGCCATCAGCAAGCAAAGCTACCTGACAGACACATGGAGAACACATGGGGAAACACAGGGAGAACAAGGGGATAATCTTACAGATAAATATCCATAAATAGTTGTAGTTTCAGTCACTCTGCGTTGTAAATAACCATAAATAGTTGTAGTTTCAGTCACTCTGCATTGTGTAGGTAGGGTATTGCGCTGTCCCAACTTCAGTATGTTTGAGCAACTTGGCTTCGCCACTGTTTTATCCTCCTCCTCCTCCACCTGCTCCTTCCTCCTCTCCTCTCCAGGTCCTCATGCCCCTTCTCCTGCTCATGCTCCAAGTGCTCCTTCCTCTTCTCCTCGTTGACCTTTCCTTTCTCCACTCCCCTCCTCCCCACCTCCCCTCCTCCCCACCTCCCCTCCTACTCCCCTTCCTTCCTCTCCTTCTCCCCACCACCTCCTCGACTTGGCCTATTGTTGACCAATCAGAAGGAGAGTTTGGGTGTAGTGGGTGGAGTCTCAGGTCTTGTCATGCCGGGGGGAGAGGAGGAGGAGGGGTTATGTCTCCTTGTCAGGCTTGTTGACTGGCTTGCCCCCGTTCATGACCACTGGTTCGCTGGTGGAGCTTTTACTGGGTGGGGCCACAGCAGGTCTGGGCGGGGCTTTAGCGACGTCATGCAGTGAAGGTTCCCGGTACATTGCCACTGCAGAGAGACACAGGGGGGTTAGGGGTGTGTGTGTTAACGTCTTAAAATGTAATATGGAACAGTGAGTATGTGTCTGGATATAGTTATCAATCTGTGCTGCATGTGTGCATGCACATGTGTCGTGAGGTTTATACTTGCACCTTTTGTATAGTATAGTTAGACTTGTTTAAACTTGTTTAAAATGTAATCCTTAATGTTGATTGATTGCAATTCTGATTCGGGGTGTGTGCGTAAGTGCATGTGTGCGCGTACATGCGTGTGTCCATACATGCTGGTGTTACCTTCTATAGGTTTGGGCAGGAAGTGTGCGGCTGGTTTGGTCTTCTTCACACGGTTGCCTTTCATGGGCTGGCCCTCCTTGTTGAGCCCCAGGAACCAGGCCCGGCCAGACTCCTGCTGTCTGTACAGCATGGACGAGTAGATCACATAGTAGTTTTCAAACACAGACTCCTTAAACTTACACTCTGGGGTAAACAGCTCCTACACAGGCAGAAGAGAGGGAATGACAGAGTGAGAAAGAGGGAGAGAGAGGATGATAGACAGCAGTTAATAGAACACTAACAGAACAAACATTTAGAACAGCCAGTCAGTCAGTCAGTCACCCAGTCAGCCAGCCAGGCAGCCATCCAGTCAGCCATCCAATCAGCCATCCAACCAGTCAGCCAGCCAGTCAGTCAGCCAGTCAGTCACCCAGATATCCTGGGATATTGTCATTCTGAGCAGCTGTGCTCGTCTGGGTCCGTCACTGTCTGGGTTCGTTGCCGAGAGACACTCTCTCACCTGTGTGTGTGTGTGTATTGCATTGCTGTTCGCTGTTGCCATGGAAATGATGTAGGAGTGGTAACCAGGCCTGAGTGAGGCTGGGGGTGATTGAGTGCTTAGAGCAGAGAGCTGGATGGCTGAGAGGGGAATCATACATCATCAACTGTTTTGATTGATTCACTGATTTCTCTGCTTGTTCTTTATTTTGACTTTGGTGGGTTGGTTTGCTGTGAAACAATTATTTCTATATGTGACATACAGCGTGTAATATTTGTGTTGAAGGTGATATTTGTGTTGTTAGTAACATTTGTGTGGACAGTGATATGTGTGCTTCTGTTTTAACCTCCAATTACACAGGCCTCTTGTTCTAACTCCTGAGCTAGGAAGGAGGAGGGACCACCAGCCTGTTTCTCTTGTCCTAACAGCACTGGCTCTGTCTCTCCAGGTGAAGTTGTTCTATCCTGGCAGCCTGCTCTCACACGCACATCAATCTGACAGCTCCCGCACACAGACGCATGGATACTTACTTACACACACACTCAGACGCACACACACACTCTCCTATCCACACACTCCTATCCAGCCTGCCTGGTAACACACAATATCTCTTCACACCTCTGTTCAGAGGACCTGATCAGAAGAGAAGAATCTGCTTGTTCTAACACACACAAATACACACACAAACACACACACATACACACACCCGGTTCTGTGATGAGTAACATACACTCTGAGATGTGTGACACGTAGTGGATTGTTCTGTAGTAGTACCATCCATTATTTACATAAGGTATGCTGCTACGCTAGGTAGATCTATACAGTGTGGTGGTATGCTAGGTGGATCTATACAGTGTGGTGGTACGCTAGGTGGATCTATACAGTGTGGTGGTACGCTAGGTGGATCTATACAGTGTGGTGGTACGCTAGGTGGATCTATACAGTGTGGTGGTGCGCTAGGTGGATCTATACAGTATGGTGCTACGCTAGGTGGATCTATACAGTATGGTGGTATGCTAGGTGGATCTATACAGTTTGGTGGTACGCTAAACAAAGCTATACAATATGGTGCTATGCCAGGAAGATTCATTCCAATTGGAGAAAATTCTTAAAGTAAAAGGCAAGGTAAATTATATATTTAAAAAAAGTGAAGGTATAAAAACACTGACCCCCATCCTGCCCTATCCTCTCTTCCACTCCTCCACTCCACCCTCCACTCCTCCACTCCACCCTCCACTCCACTGCTCCCTCCATTCTTCCCTCCACTGCTCCCTCCACTCCTCCCTCCACTCCTCCGTCCACTCCTCCCTCCACCACCCCCCTCCCTCCGCCCCCCTTCCACACCTCCACCCCCCCTCCACCCCTCCCTCCACCCGTCCACTCCTTCCTCCACCCCTCCACCTCTCCTCTCTGCAGTATTACAAGCATAAAATAACAAGCATGACGATCATAATGAGCTTAGCCAGCTATTTTCTGCCTGTCATCTCCAAAGGAGAAAGAGATATTTGGGGAAAAATTAAAAAAAGGGAGCTCAACCACTTGAACTTTCTTTCTTCTGGCTGATGTGATCTGTCAAAGTCTGGAATAATTAATTTACCCCCTCCCCTTTCTCCCTCCGTCTGCTTCTCTGCAGCAGGGGCTGTACACACGGTCCTCTGGGTGTGGCCCCGACACCTCTGCTTCATATGCATAATGCACGCTCTCCTCTATCTGAACCCAGTAACCATCTTGTATGGTCAAATACACATGATCATAAGAATGGTCTATTGAAAAACAAACATGAGATAAGTCCTCTCCCTTCATCCTCTCCCCCCATCCTCTGTCTATCTCCTCTCTATATCTCCTCTCTCTACTTTATCTCCAGTGTTGTAGTCAAGACCACCTAAACCGAGTCATGACCAAGACTTTGAGGGGTCGAGACTGGGCCAAGACCAGATCAAGGTAGGGCGAGACTGGGTCAAGACCAGACCACTTAAAATACACAAGCAGTAGAGTTTGACAAGGTAAAAAGATAGATTTGATCTGTAACTGTGTATTTGAACTCAGAATTAGCACTCTTTAAGTAGTGCCATGTGCTTATGGCCAGGCAAAGCAACCTGTTTAATATATTATGATTTTTTCTTCTTAAAAGAAGTGGAGGCGCATTAGTACTTGGTTACCTTTTTCTTCCTACATTACGTAATAAGTTTCAGGTTTGAATTCCTCTCTGTATGTCACTTTGAATAAAAGCATTTGATGCGTATATATGTGACTCACAGATGAGTAGAGAAGTCCCTCTGCATTCATGGCGATATACAGCGCCGTCTGCACTGACTGGATAGCCACCACACGAAGCCCCACAGGGATGAGGTTGAAGAGAGCTGGAACACACATCAACACACACACACCAACGCACACCAACCAACGCACACCAACACACACATATACACGAATACACACACATTAGCACACGCACGTACAAACACACACAGTCAGACAAATAACAGGCACAGTGTGTGTGTGTGTGTGTGTGTGTGTGTGTGTGTGTGTGTGTGTGTGTAAAGGCGTGTGTGTTGAATCACAAATACCACATTTCCTCTAGTCAGATCTGTGTCATTCTGAACACTAACAGCATGCCTCAACAATTTGATTGTCTTGTTGTACTAAAGGACGGTGAAGGGAGTGATGTGGGTGTCTGCAGATGTGTGTGTAGATGTATTTGTCCTCACAAGAGTTTGTAGCGTCATCTTTGGTCCCATCCATGTGTCCGTCTGGGTTCATCTGCAGGTAGAATCCCTGCCTGCAGTACAGCCTGGTCACAATCCCCTTCAGCTGCAGATCTGAGACAAGGCCAGTGTTACCTCAACCATACATGCACACGTGTTTGTGTGTTATTAGAAGGCTAGCTAGTTATCTTTCAATCCACACACACATCCTCAAAGGGCATAAGTAAGCTGTTTGGGCAGGTATGGGCAGGGCTTGTTACTATGGTGACACACTGTCATCATTTCCACCATCATGTAATCTCTAATTCTAGCAAGGGTTACCATAGCTACACAATCACACACTCACACACTCCAGTGTGTCTAGTAACAAGGCTTTCCCCACTAGCTGGTGGTGTTGATTAACATCCTCCAGATGCTATAGATCTACAGCAGCTAGACAGTATCTATAGCCCTGTTCAACTGATTTATAGATCTACAGCAGCTAGACAGTATCTATAGCCCTGTTCAACCGATTTATAGATCTACAGCAGGTAGACAGTATCTATAGCCCTGTTCAACTGATTTATAGATCTACAGCAGCTAGACAGTATATATAGCCCTGTTCAACTGATTTATAGATCTACAGCAGGTAGACAGTATCTATAGCCCTGTTCAACTGATTTATAGATCTACAGCAGCTAGACAGTATCTATAGCCCTGTTCAACTGATTTATAGATCTACAGCAGCTAGACAGTATCTATAGCCCTGTTCAACTCTAAGCCTAACCCTAACCCTTTACGCTCTCACTCTAAGCCTAACCCTTCACGCTCTCACTCTAACCCTTCACGCTCTCACTCTAAGCCTAACCCTTCACGCTCTCACTCTAACCCTAACCCTGCACGCTCTCACTCTAAGCCTAACCCTTCACGCTCTCACTCTAACCCTTCACGCTCTCACTCTAAGCCTAACCCTAACCCTTCACGCTCTCAATCTAACCCTAACCCTTCACGCTCTCACTCTAAGCCTAACCCTTCACGCTCTCACTCTAAGCCTAACCCTTCATGCTCTCACTCTAAGCCTAACCCTAACCCTTCACGCTCTCACTCTAAGCCTAACCCTTCACGCTCTCACTCTAAGCCTAACCCTTCACGCTCTCACTCTAACCCTAACCCTTCACGCTCTCACTCTAAGCCTAACCTTTCACGCTCTCACTCTAAGCCTAAGCCTTCCCGCTCTCACTCTAAGCCTAACCCCAACCCTTCATGCTCTCACTCTAAACCTAACCCTAACCCTTCATGCTCTCACTCTTACACTTACCCTAACCCTTCACGCTCTCACTCTAAGCCTAACCCTAACCCTTCATGCTCTCACTCTTACCCTCACACTCAGCTCTACAGCAGAGTCTGGAGAACAAGATTACACTGACACACTTAAAAAAGAAAGGAGAGAGGAAGAAAGGTGAGGTGCTTTTAGAAAAAAAAAAGAGAGCCTAAGGAGAAACAGGGAGAAAGGGAGGGAGACCAATAAGGGGAAGGAGAAACAAAGAGAGAGTGGGAGAGAGAGAGGCAGAGAGAGAGAGAAAGAGGGAGAGAGAGTGAGGGAGAAAGCTACAGACAGACAGGAGGAGAGAGAGAGGGAGAGAGAGAAAGAGGGAGAGAGAGAAAGAGGGAGAAAGAGAAAGAGGGAGAGAGAGTGAGGGAGAGAGAGAGCTACAGACAGACAGGAGGAGAGAGGGAGAGAGAAGGAGAGAGAGAGTTCCCATGCAGTTGACCCTGTCACGTCCCCCGTCATTCAGCAGACACACCTCTCCATCTAAACCAAGAAGGGCTGTAGGAACACAACACGCTCAAATCATTATCTCATATTCTGTTGTCCATAACTGACATTTTTCAGAATGACAAGTTGAAGTTATTCTGTCTCAACTGGAATATTTTCCCTACATTTTCAGCCTCAGGGTTACCAGGGCAATATTCCCATCAAGTGATATTCCCACATTCTGTCTGTTACTAGGGAAACTACTCCAGGATTCCCTTATCCAGGGGGTTGTCATGGAGACAGTCTGAGGATTCCAGTGTCTAATTTTCCTTCCAGAGAGCGGGTATCCCCTGACAACACCCCCTCTCATCCCAGACACTCCGAACTCACCCCACTGACTTTCAATCAATCAATAAAACAAATTTTGTTAGACAAATTTGTCTAATATTTAGATCAGTATTTGTTGTTCTTAGTCTTGGTGAAGCCCCTCCATGATCCTGAGAACCAGCGGATTTTAGAGGGTTTTATAACCTAGGACCATGCCAAACATCATTGTGATGAGTAGAGATGAGTAGAGACAGCAGAGACAGTAGAGACAGTAGAGATGAGTAGAGACAGCAGAGACAGTAGAGACAGCAGAGACAGCAGAGAGAGCAGAGACAGTAGAGACAGCAGAGAGAGCAGAGACAGTAGAGACAGTAGAGACAGCAGAGACAGTAGAGACAGTAGAGACAGCAGAGAGAGCAGAGACAGTAGAGACAGTAGAGACAGCAGAGACAGTAGAGACAGTAGAGACAGCAGAGACAGTAGAAACAGCAGAGACAGCAGAGAGAGCAGAGACAGTAGAGACAGCAGAGACAGTAGAGACAGTAGAGACAGCAGAGACAGTAGAGACAGCAGAGACAGTAGAGACAGTAGAGACAGCAGAGACAGTAGAGACAGCAGAGACAGTAGAGACAGCCCTCCAGTCAGAGCAGACAACCCTCCAGTTTGATCACTAATTAGTGAAGAAACAGTGATATTAGTTCCTGAGATAACAGATAAATTCCCATCGCCCCTTCAAACAGAAGAATCTGTATTTGGATATCACATCAAGCTTCCTGATAGAACATCTGCAATCACACCTCACACCACATTTCACACCTGGAAGCATGTGTTGGTGAAAGGCCAGGAAGGGAGGGAGGATAGAGAGAATAAGTAGTTGGGAGAGAGGAAGGGAAGATGATGGACAGAACTGGGCTAGATGGGGAAAAGGAGAGAAGCATCACTGCTTTCAGTAATCAAAGGGAATCTTCATTGTCAAAAACAAATGAAAGAGTGCAGAGATCTGTCCCTTAACAAAGCCATCACCTCTCTTTCTCTCCTTTTGTATTCACACACATTCCAATTAGAGAAGCCATACATCACAGGTAACTGTGAGTGTTCATGTGTGTGTCTGTGTGTGTGTGTCTGTGTGTGTGTATGGAATGTGTGTCTGTGTGTGTGTATTTGTGTTATTCACCATCTCCATCCAGCCACAGGTTGTACAGATTGATGTTACTGGCAGCAACAAAATGGCTGTCCCCCCTCTGAGGAGCAACAGACCCTCGCTGCTGCTGTTCCAGCTACACTTCATTCTTACAAAAGGCAATTTTAATGTAACACACACCTTTATGCAAATATTTAAGACTCCTCTTCGACAACAAATATTCGTTGTCTATGTAGGCAATATATTGGTCAGCTGGTGGCTCTAGTTGATAACCCAACAGATAACCTTATTTCAGATATATTTAAATGTGATTTTGAAAATTAACTAGTTTTAAGGCTCACTTATTTTCCACTACTTGTAAATTAACATATTCGTGCAAAATAGAGAAGATGGTAATCATTGACAGTTTTATTAATCTTGAGATGTGTAACTGGAGCCTTATCTTGACCGGCAAGACATAACAAAACACCGAGAATGCAACAGCGCACGAGATAGGCCACTGCCTCCAAAGCTTGCTTGCACTAATACATTGGTTAAATACATATATTTGTTATGTAGGCAATATAGATATTAATATTATATGTGTTATTTTAGATGTGTAATACTATGTGTTAAAATGTAATAATAATATATGTTATGCATACTTAACATATACAATAATAGTATATAGGCTATAAAATAAAAGCCAAGATGTTTTAGTAAACTGCTCCACTGGAGCAGACATGTATGCCTAGCAACTCTCAATGCCCGTGCGTAATGACATCGCTACCGTCTGTGTTTGTGCATGTCCACGCGCCTCCCGCGCTCTACCTCTGTCCACACCTTGTCTCCGTAGCCTCCTCTTCTTCAGACCGAAGATTCTCACTTTGGAGAAGATGTCGACAAGATTCCCGTTACAAAGACCTTTATTCTTGCTGGGGCTTTTTCTTCGTCTGTGAGTCTGGGGCCGGTGGATGTGTTGCTCCCGTGCCTGTCTCTTCTGTCGGATCAAACCGCTGGCGATAGCCGCTGCCATGTTTCAACCGAAACAAACGGAAAAAGGAGTCTGTCCTCCGTTTCCCCGTGGGCACGGAGCACAGACAACACAAACGCGCGTTGTTCAGTCCTTGCCTACAGACCCATAATTGTGTCGACAATTCCTATGTTTGGACTACCCATCAGTAATAAATATATCGACACAACACAATAAAGTCCACATATCATATTTTTGAAGAAGTCATTTGAACATTCAGCAATAAAAAGCAATCTGCTTCACGCATACCGTTCTAGTAAAATAACTTCAAAATGTCACTGCGTGCCTCTTGTCAGAAACGAGCGTTTTCAAAACTGTTAACATGTTTGCTGTCCGTTCTTGCCATGTCATGATTGATCAGTTCACTGTGACGGATGTTTGAAATCACACTCCTGGAAAATAGGAGCAGGAAAGAAATGATACAAGCGTTCTGTGTTCTCCTAAATCTATACCCGTTGGCAATTGTTCATCCTCCCATTATTATCTGTCCTCGGTCGGCGACGCATCCCACACCACGAGGAGCTACCGCGGACCACCCTGGACACGCCAGTTCAAACCATGCGCTCCACGACTGTCTCAGGCGCACTCTCAAAATCAAACTGTGCTGTTCTAACGTGATTACGCCTGGTGAAGGACGTGCGCCAGGCAGGGCACTATCGGGTGGGGCTCGCTCAAAGATTCAGAGAGAGAGAGGGAAGAGGTGGGGCGGAGGGGGGTCTACGCGGTGCCCGCGCGCACAGATTTACCAAGTCCATAACATTTCCCGGTCTCTACAAGCAGATAATGCAGCGCCTACACCAGCAAACGGGCTTTGAGACAAAGGTACATAATTCAGAAGAAAAAAAAAGAATTAACTTTGGGCATTTAAGATGGTGTGGTAACGTTCTCTTCATTCACGCTCCAAAAAACTCCCCGCCGAAGATCTCGTATCTTTCTTTCAGATGTTGCCCAGTTCTGCGCTTCACCAAAACAGAACACAGTTTCTAAAACATCATTTGCATCTGGGCAGTTCGATGATCAGCCAACCTCAAGTAGCCTACCCTGGAGAAGGGTTGACGCTAAACGCGAATTGCTGAGTTAAGCCCAGTAGCTTACTCTTAACGTCTTTATTATGGAAAACCCGAGTAGGACCGCCCCAGCAGGGCTACAAGTGTAGATTTGGTTTCCCTGACATGAAGACTGCAGGGCTTCACAGTTCCGTGCGCTACAGGTTAGCGGCAATGTTCGGCTTTTTTCTCGCACAAGCTGACCTGCCCGTGAAACACTTCCTGCGGGTAACCGGAGAGAGTTTACAGGGTTAATGTTTAGGGTTTATATTGATGAGCTTATCAATGTTAGATTTATATTGATGAGCTTATCAATGTTAGGTTTATATTGATGAGTTTATCAATGTTAGGTTTATATTGATGAGTTTATCAATGTTAGGTTTATATTGATGAGCTTATCAATGTTAGGTTTATATTGATGAGCTTATCAATGTTAGGTTTATATTGATGAGTTTATCAATGTTAGGTTTATATTGATGAGTTTATCAATGTTAGGTTTATATTGATGAGTTTATCAATGTTAGGTTTATATTGATGAGCTTATCAATGTTAGGTTTATATTGATGAGCTTATCAATGTTAGGTTTATATTGATGAGCTTATCAATGTTAGGTTTATATTGATGAGCTTATCAATGTTAGGTTTATATTGATGAGCTTA
Source organism: Hypomesus transpacificus (assembly GCF_021917145.1). Classification (NCBI taxonomy): domain Eukaryota; kingdom Metazoa; phylum Chordata; class Actinopteri; order Osmeriformes; family Osmeridae; genus Hypomesus; species Hypomesus transpacificus. Next base: position 1,391,032 of record NC_061071.1, on the reverse strand, counting down.
TCAATGTTAGGTTTATATTGATGAGCTTATCAATGTTAGGTTTATGTTGATGAGTTTATCAATGTTAGGTTTATATTGATGAGTTTATCAATGTTAGGTTTATATTGATGAGCTTATCAATGTTAGGTTTATATTGATGAGCTTATCAATGTTAGATTTATATTGATGAGCTTATCAATGTTAGGTTTATATTGATGAGTTTATCAATGTTAGGTTTATATTGATGAGCTTATCAATGTTAGGTTTATATTGATGAGCTTATCAATGTTAGGTTTATATTGATGAGTTTATCAATGTTAGGTTTATATTGATGAGTTTATCAATGTTAGGTTTATATTGATGAGCTTATCAATGTTAGGTTTATATTGATGAGCTTATCAATGTTAGGTTTATATTGATGAGCTTATCAATGTTAGGTTTATATTGATGAGTTTATCAATGTTAGGTTTATATTGATGAGCTTATCAATGTTAGGTTTATATTGATGAGTTTATCAATGTTAGGTTTATATTGATGAGCTTATCAATGTTAGGTTTATATTGATGAGTTCATCAATGTTAGGTTTATATTGATGAGTTTATCAATGTTAGGTTTATATTGATGAGCTTATCAATGTTAGGTTTATATTGATGAGCTTATCAATGTTAGGTTTATATTGATGAGCTTATCAATGTTAGGTTTATATTGATGAGCTTATCAATGTTAGGTTTATATTGATGAGTTTATCAATGTTAGGTTTATATTGATGAGCTTATCAATGTTAGGTTTATATTGATGAGTTCATCAATGTTAGGTTTATATTGATGGGTTTATCAATGTTAGGTTTATATTGATGAGCTTATCAATGTTAGGTTTATATTGATGAGCTTATCAATGTTAGGTTTATATTGATGAGCTTATCAATGTTAGGTTTATATTGATGAGCTTATCAATGTTAGGTTTATATTGATGAGTTTATCAATGTTAGGTTTATATTGATGAGCTTATCAATGTTAGGTTTATATTGATGAGTTTATCAATGTTAGGTTTATATTGATGAGCTTATCAATGTTAGGTTTATATTGATGAGTTCATCAATGTTGGGTTTATATTGATGAGTTTATCAATGTTAGGTTTATATTGATGAGCTTATCAATGTTAGGTTTATATTGATGAGTTTATCAATGTTAGGTTTATATTGATGAGTTTATCAATGTTAGGTTTATATTGATGAGTTTATCAATGTTAGGTTTATATTGATGAGCTTATCAATGTTAGGTTTATATTGATGAGTTTATCAATGTTAGGTTTATATTGATGAGTTTATTAATGTTAGGTTTATATTGATGAGTTTATCAATGTTAGGTTTATATTGATGAGCTTATCAATGTTAGGTTTATATTGATGAGCTTATCAATGTTAGGTTTATATTGATGAGTTTATTAATGTTAGGTTTATATTGATGAGCTTATCAATGTTAGGTTTATATTGATGAGCTTATCAATGTTAGGTTTATATTAATGAGTTTATCAATGTTAGGTTTATATTGATGAGCTTATCAATGGGAAGATAAATGCAAGACCGAAGCAGTCTCTGGTGGCAGGGGTTGCTCAGCACCGCTTTCACGAAGCCCGGTCCGTTCGGCGGCTACATTTGCGGTTTGAAAATTGCTCGAATAAGCGTTGATTCACCAGAAAGATAAAAGTAGGCTGATGGACACTACAGTTGATTTTTTTTTTTTTTTTTCCGGCTTATGTGTGGTCCCCAAGGCTCGTAGGCTAGTAGCACCTTGAGGCTATTTTTTTTATAAATGTCTTATTGGCAGAAATAACCCGGCCACCGTGTTAGAGAGTGAGAGAGACAGAGAAAAAAAAGAGAGCATGAGAGAGAGAGAAAACACAACTATGCTTAACACAGGAAAAACTAACCTCTGTCACATCAGTATGTGGAACATTTGTTACGGTCCAGTACGGTAGAGGACCCGGCCATGGTCCAGAACGGTAGAGGTTAGGGTTAGGGAGGAACCAGTCAAAGTTGTCAGATGACGGAAAAAGAAGCTGCAGAAGTAAACAATCATGTATATCTTTGTCCACTTGGAGGCGGCAGAGTGTTCAATGTTCTGTGAGCTGGGCTCTGTCAAGTGCACCCCACATACACACCCCACGTACACAGACATTTACAAACACACTACAGCTACAGTACCAGAAGCTTCCACTGGATGACACTGTATCCAGCAGAGACCACAGTCGCAGTTCCTTTAGTCACAGGTCACACCTCTCACAGGTCACAGTAACAGCTGGATGAGTTTGTTCACCAGAAGTGTTGTATTGCCACCAGGCCATGTATGCTTTCAGATCAGAAGCAGCCTGCTTCCCTCTCACTATCAACAGACCAGAAATAACCATCTCTGCCTCTTCTCCTCTCCGCTCCACTCCTCTCTCTGTTCACATCCTGTCCTGTCCGCTCCACTCCTCTCTCTGTTCACATCCTGTCCTGTCCGCTCCACTCTCTGTTCACATCCTGTCCTGTCCGCTCCACTCTCTGTTCATATCCTGTCCTGTCCGCTCCACTCCTCTCTCTGTTCACATCCTGTCCTGTCCGCTCCACTCCTCTCTCTGTTCACATCCTGTCCTGTCCGCTCCACTCCTCTCTCTGTTCACATCCTGTCCTATCTGCTCCACTCCTCTCTCTGTTCACATCCTGTCCTATCCGCTCCACTCCTCTCTCTGTTCACATCCTGTCCTGTCTGCTCCACTCCTCTCTCTGTTCACATCCTGTCCTGTCCACTCCACTCCTCTCTCTGTTCACATCCTGTCCTATCTGCTCCACTCCTCTCTCTGTTCACATCCTGTCCTATCTGCTCCACTCCTCTCTCTGTTCACATCCTGTCCTATCCGCTCCACTCCTCTCTCTGTTCACATCCTGTCCTGTCTGCTCCACTCCTCTCTCTGTTCACATCCTGTCCTGTCCACTCCACTCCTCTCTCTGTTCACATCCTGTCCTATCCACTCCACTCCTCTCTCTGTTCACATCCTGTCCTATCTGCTCCACTCCTCTCTCTGTTCACATCCTGTCCTATCCGCTCCACTCCTCTCTCTGTTCACATCCTGTCCTATCTGCTCCACTCCTCTCTCTGTTCACATCCTGTCCTGTCCGCTCCACTCCTCTCTCTGTTCACATCCTGTCCTGTCCGCTCCACTCCTCTCTCTGTTCACATCCTGTCCTGTCCGCTCCACTCTCTGTTCACATCCTGTCCTGTCCGCTCCACTCCTCTCTCTGTTCACATCCTGTCCTATCCGCTCCACTCCTCTCTCTGTTCACATCCTGTCCTATCTGCTCCACTCCTCTCTCTGTTCACATCCTGTCCGCTCCACTCCTCTCTCTGTTCACATCCTGTCCTGTCTGCTCCACTCCTCTCTCTGTTTACATCCTGTCCTGTCCGCTCCACTCCTCTCTCTGTTCACATCCTGTCCTGTCCTGTCCGCTCCACTCTCTGTTCACATCCTGTCCTGTCCGCTCCACTCCTCTCTCTGTTCACATCCTGTCCTATCCGCTCCACTCCTCTCTCTGTTCACATCCTGTCCTGTCTGCTCCACTCCTCTCTCTGTTCACATCCTGTCCTGTCCACTCCACTCCTCTCTCTGTTCACATCCTGTCCTATCTGCTCCACTCCTCTCTCTGTTCACATCCTGTCCTATCCACTCCACTCCTCTCTCTGTTCACATCCTGTCCTATCTGCTCCACTCCTCTCTCTGTTCACATCCTGTCCTATCCGCTCCACTCCTCTCTCTGTTCACATCCTGTCCTATCTGCTCCACTCCTCTCTCTGTTCACATCCTGTCCTGTCCGCTCCACTCCTCTCTCTGTTCACATCCTGTCCTGTCCGCTCCACTCCTCTCTCTGTTCACATCCTGTCCTGTCCGCTCCACTCTCTGTTCACATCCTGTCCTGTCCGCTCCACTCCTCTCTCTGTTCACATCCTGTCCTATCCGCTCCACTCCTCTCTCTGTTCACATCCTGTCCTATCTGCTCCACTCCTCTCTCTGTTCACATCCTGTCCGCTCCACTCCTCTCTCTGTTCACATCCTGTCCTGTCTGCTCCACTCCTCTCTCTGTTTACATCCTGTCCTGTCCGCTCCACTCCTCTCTCTGTTCACATCCTGTCCTATCCGCTCCACTCCTCTCTCTGTTCACATCCTGTCCTATCTGCTCCACTCCTCTCTCTGTTCACATCCTGTCCTATCCGCTCCACACCTCTCTCTGTTCACATCCTGTCCTGTCCGCTCCACTCCTCTCTCTGTTCACATCCTGTCCTGTCCGCTCCACTCTCTGTTCACATCCTGTCCTGTCCGCTCCACTCCTCTCTCTGTTCACATCCTGTCCTATCCGCTCCACTCCTCTCTCTGTTCACATCCTGTCCGCTCCACTCCTCTCTCTGTTCACATCCTGTCCTGTCTGCTCCACTCCTCTCTCTGTTTACATCCTGTCCTGTCCGCTCCACTCCTCTCTCTGTTCACATCCTGTCCTGTCCGCTCCACTCTCTGTTCACATCCTGTCCTGTCCGCTCCACTCCTCTCTCTGTTCACATCCTGTCCTATCCGCTCCACTCCTCTCTCTGTTCACATCCTGTCCTATCCGCTCCACTCCTCTCTCTGTTCACATCCTGTCCTATCTGCTCCACTCCTCTCTCTGTTTACATCCTGTCCTATCTGCTCCACTCCTCTCTCTGTTCACATCCTGTCCTGTCTGCCCCTACCCCCCAGAAATGTTTAATGCACCCCTAGTCAAAGCAGGCTGCATCTGTGCCAGCTAACATCACAAACCTCACCAAAGATAAGCAGTTCCAGCCATCACATTAGGGGTGAGTTAATTAAATGTTTGACCAAATATAGCAGGCACATTTTTAAGTTGATAATTCTGTATGGCCCCCAAATGATTTTAGAAATATCCAAATGGCCCTTGGCAGAAAAAAGGTTCCCCACCCCTGATCTACCCAGACGCTCCCATGTTACCCCGCTCCTCATCTCTCTCCACTGGCTTCCCATCACGGCCCGTATCAGATTCAAGACCCTGGTACTGACCTTCCGAGCCGTGAACGGGACTGCACCAGACTACATCAAGTCTATGCTCCAGCCTTACACCCCCACCCCCATGCCACCTACGGTCTTCTTCTGACAGCCGTCTGGTGGTCCCACCGCTCAAGGCTGCCCGGTCCCAACACAAGCTCTTCTCCTGTCTGGCCCCCCAGTGGTGGAACCAACTCCCCACCTCCATCAGGGACACTGACTGTCTCTCCACCTTCAAGAGAAGGCTCAAGACACACTTGTTCCAGGAGTACAACGGCACTTAGGAATGATTGGCTGGACCTGATGTTTCCTCCAGGATCACAATGTCTCTTGAGAGACTTGTTGCTCTTGTTGGTTAGTTGTAACTGACTTAAAACTATTGTACTTGCTGTGTAATATATTTTTGTTGCTTGCTTTTTCCACAGGTACCCCCTTGCACTTTTTTAGGTTCATGTTGTTAAATTGTTTAGTTGTACCTTGTTCAACTACATGCTCTTATGGTTCTTCCCCTTGGGACTTATTTAGTTTTCACAATGTATGCTTCATGTTTTGGCTACCCGCAATGTTTGGGACTATCTCGTTGTTATGATCAGTGACCTATGCACTTATTAAAGCTCTGTTTTGGAAGTCGCTTTGGATGAAAGCGTCTGCTAAATGCATAAATGTAACACTAGTCTCCAGTCTCCCCTCAACACCAGTCTCCCCTCAACACCAGTCTGCCCTCAACACCAGTCTCCTTTCAACACCAGTCTCCACTCAACACCAGTCTCCTTTCAACACCAGTCTCCACTCAACACCAGTCTCCTTTCAACACCAGTCTCCAGTCTCCACTCAACACCAGTCTCCCCTCAACACCAGTCTCCTCTCAACACCAGTCTCCACTCAACACCAGTCTCCTTTCAACACCAGTCTCCAGTCTCCACTCAACACCAGTCTCCTCTCAACACCAGTCTCCTTTCAACACCAGTCTCCCCTCAACACCAGTCTCCTTTCAACACCAGTCTCCAGTCTCCACTCAACACCAGTCTCCCCTCAACACCAGTCTCCTCTCAACACCAGTCTCCCCTCAACACCAGTCTCCCCTCATCACCAGTCTCCAGTCAACACCAGTCTCCCCTCAACACCAGTCTCCTTTCAACACCAGTCTCCAGTCTCCACTCAACACCAGTCTCCCCTCAACACCAGTCTCCTCTCAACACCAGTCTCCAGTCTCCTCTCAACACCAGTCTCCTTTCAACACCAGTCTCCCCTCAACACCAGTCTCCTCTCAACACCAGTCTCCAGTCTCCCCTCAACACCAGTCTCCACTCAACACCAGTCTCCTCTCAACACCAGTCTCCACTCAACACCAGTCTCCCCTCAACACCAGTCTCCCCTCAACACCAGTCTCCCCTCAACACCAGTCTCCAGTCTCCACTCAACACCAGTCTCCCCTCAACACCAGTCTCCTCTCAACACCAGTGTCCAGTCTCCCCTCAACACCAGTCTCCCCTCAACACCAGTCTGCCCTTAACACCAGTCTGCCCTCAACACCAGTCTCCACTCTGCCCTCAACACCAGTCTGCCCTCAACACCAGTCTCCAGTCTCCCCTCAACACCAGTCTCCAGTCTCCTCTAAACACCAGTCTACAGTCTCCCCTCAACACCAGTCTCCAGTCTGCCCTCAACACCAGTCTCCTCTCAACACCAGTTTATAACATTCCTCTGGTAAAAGTGTTTCTATGGTTACAGTGTTTCTATGAATTTGTGTGAAGCACGGTCTGTGAGACAGGTAAACCTGCTCAGCATCTCAGTGTATCCACTCATTTATTACAGACAGCTGCTACAAGTGAATGACTACAGTTAATCTACCTTCACTTCAAACACATATATACGACAGAGAAACACAGAGAGGCAAAGAGAGAGACCTCACCTTTCACACCCCACCCTCCTCAGAGCAGACCCTAGGGTACCTCACACATTCACACATACGCATAACTGCATTACACACATCAAATCACAAGGGGATGGAGAATACTGGACCATATACCTGTCCTTCCACTATGGAGATAAAACCATCTACTGTCTTGTAACTATGTCACCCCATCTGTCTCCCCCATCTACCTCCCCCATTTATCTCACCCATATACCATCTACCTCTATCGCCACTATCTTGTTTAGCTGGTTTTCCTCCGTGTTATTGGAAATTGGGGGCCTTTACCTGCATGAAGGAGAGGAGAGCTAGGAATAGCTGCCAGACATCAGGGTGTAAATAAAACATACACACCATACTGGGATGTGGGTGAGAGAAGGAAGGATGAGGGAAGGTAGGGGAGTGTATGTATGTATGTATGTATGTATGTATGTATGTATGTATGTATGTATGTATGTATGTATGTATGTATGTATGCATGCGTGTGTATAAGTGTGAGTGTGCATGTGAGGAATGGAAGGTTGAAAGCCTTTTTCTGGGTCATGCCTCTATGATAGATGACACATAAAGTAATAATAAGTAGTGTTGTATTTTGTCTTTGGTCTGGTTCCCACTGTATGAATGAAGGGGAAGGGATCAGCAAGTTCTAATGTGGGAAATAATTTTCCAGATGATGAAACGTTGCTGAGTGGCATCAGCCTTCCCGTCAGAAGCACCAAGGAACTGAGGAAGCTCCACTCCCACACGACAGCCAACAGTACAGCTCTGTCTGCTCTGGATATCATCATTATATTCCCTTCACTTCTACCCCTGGCAGGTTCACGTTTGGGGAACAGGATCCTGTGAGTCCCAGAACGAGGCCAGCAGTTGCTCAACAAAAATAGTTTGAAGAGATTGTCTGACATCCGTCATGAACGTGTGCAGACAGTGAACCTAAATATAAGGAGGGAGACACAAACACAATATAGTCCAAGTCTTTTATTTGTCAGATGCACAGAACAACACAAGGTCAGACTGGGCACTGAAATTCTTAAGACAAGACAACGCAAGCACCTGACATAACATAACATATAAGTACACGGAACAAATTTACATCTATGCTGAGCTTAGATAAGTGAACTTCCTAAATATACAGATAGCAATAAATAAACGACTATACTAACCCTAACACTAAAACTTCCTAAATTACAGATAACAATAAATTGTACGCTATACTAACCCTAATGCTCAAAAAACCTGTTTCAACCCTATAACCTATCTAACCTAAGTGGAGTACAGTGCAATAGTGCAAATTTGCAGATCAGTGACTGTGTCAATGACCAAACAGGAGCCTGGTGGCGAGGTACAGTGAGGTACAGTAGTGCAATGTTACTGAAGAGCAACCAGTAGCTGAAAGTGACAGTGTATAAGTGACTACTGTGCAGTACAAAATGTCCATATCAGTGTCCATTGAGAAGCCTGATGACCCTTGGGTAGAAACTGTTGTCCAGTCTGCGTGTGCGCGACCGGATGCTGCGGTAACGCCTGCCAGAAGGCAACGGGGTAAAGAGACTGAAGGATGGGTGGGAACAGTCTCTTAGAATCCTGCCGGCTTTCCTTAGGCAACGTGTGTGGTAGGTGTCCTGTACGGCTGGGAGCTTCCTGCCGATGATGAACTCAGCAGAACGGACCACACTTTGTCTCTCCCACATATATGTGGGAGAGACAAAGCAGAGGAGAAAGGAGGAGGTAGAGAGGAGGGGAAAGAGGAGATAGAGGGAGAGGGGAGAGAGGGGAGGGAGAGGAGAAAGGAGGGAGAGTTGGGTGAGAGGATCCTGACTAGGCAAACACAGAGAGGGAAATAGAGAGAGAGAGAATGGGGTGGGGGGGGGGGGGACTGACCACTAACCACTATTGATTTCTTATTGTGTAACTCATGTATGAACACAGTCACACATCCTGACACACACACCACCAGTCCCCGGACACACACACATACATGCCCCACATGCACACACAGAAGCATATACAAAATGTTTTACACATACACACACACACATATCTAAGCATACATCACCCTCATTATTCCTCCCATAGGACTTCCATTAATGGATTCTGAGGGAAAAGCTGAACATTAAAGTCAGCAAATCTCTTGGTCTTCTTCCTCTTCTCTCTAGGGTTACGGTTAACGCTGCTCCTCTCTCTAGGTTTAGGGTTAACCCTCCTCCTCTATTAAGGTCCATGTTTTACAGCTGAGGGTTTTACTGTGTTGAACATGCATCTCCCAACACAATCACACTGTGTGTGTTGTGGGTTAGGGCAACACTGTGTGTTGTGGGTTAGGTCAACACTGTGTGTGTTGTGGGTTAGGGCAAAACACAAATGCATTCAGAGAAGTAGATATCTGTCCTACATAGTTAACCCTCCCAGTAGTGGCTTTCAAATTGATCGTGTTTATTGAACCTGTATGCCAATGAGGTGGATATTCATCTAATAAAAACACAACACCAATATCTCCCCAGCTGTCTGCAGGTAAAGAGGTCAAATAGGTCTTATACAGGGTTAGGCTTACTTTGGATGAATGCTAAAATGAATACCAATCATAAATTGTTAAATAAACCTGTTTGTATGTGGTTTGGTGGAAAGAGCTAACCTGGATGTTCCCCTTATGTCATACAACACCGGTCAATAGTACATTCAATCAACTGAGTATGTGTTAAACATTTAATATGGCCTGTCCAGGCAATACTTGTTGTAAACAGTCTGTAGTCAGTCTTCTAAAGGCCTGTGTCCTATCCCTGTTTCACGTTCACATGTTAACCCTCTATCCTTTTCTCTCTTCCTCTGGTTTCTCTCTCTCCCTCCAATCTCTTCTTCTGGTCTCTCCCTTTCCCAGTCTAGTCTCTTTCTCTCTCAGTCTTGTCTCTTTAAGTCAGTCTAGTCTCTTTCTTTCTATATCGCTCTTTCTTCCTCTGGTCTCTCTCTTTTTCTCTGAAATGATGAGGATGAAACAATCTCTGGAATGACTGGAGGAAGTTGACTGGAAGAGTTGGGCATAGTGTGCCCCGTGTGACGCCCTGTGTAGCGCGTGAAGTAACTATGAGTCAGTCTGGTTACTTGGTAACTATGAGTCAGTCTGGCGACATGGTAACTATGAGTCAGTCTGGCGACATGGTAACTATGAGTCAGTCTGGTGACATGGTAACTATGAAACAGTCTGGCGACAGGGTAACTAGGAGTCAGTCTGGCGACATGGTAACTATGAGACAGTCTGGCGACATGGTAACTATGAGTCAGTCTGGCGACATGGTAACTATGAGCCAGTCTGGCGACATGGTAACTATGAGTCAGTCTGGCGGCATGGTAACTATGAGTCAGTCTGGCGACATGGTAACTATGAGTCAGTCTGGTGACATGGTAACTTTGAAACAGTCTGGCGACAGGGTAACTAGGAGTCAGTCTGGCGACATGGTAACTATGAGACAGTCTGGTGACATGGTTACTATGAGTCAGTCTGGCAACATGGTAACTATGAGCCAGTCTGGCAACATGGTAACTATGAGACAGCCTGGTAACATGGTAACTATGAGTCAGTCTGGCGACATGGTAACTATGAGACAGTCTGGCTACACAGTAACAGTCCCACCCTCTATGCGTCCAGCACACTTCAAATAATGATGGTATAAAAACAACAATCTGCCAGTTAAATCTTTGTAAGAATATTAACCTTCATGGTCTGAGGTTCCGGTCTTGAGTATTCTCTTCCTGCATTCCTCCACAAAACAGAATCTAAATCATGACAACCCTAACCCCATGACATCAAACAGTGCCTCAGTTGCTTGCCTCCTACTTTCATTGAGTTGAGACTTATGGCGGCATGGTAACCAAGCCTCGGTACCGAGGCAGCAGACGCCAGAGGGGCCCCTTGTCTCTGTAGTGTGAGCCTCCATCTCTGGGCCAGACGGAGGGAAGGTTGCAGAAGTGGTGCAGTGATACAAGCCAGAGCAAGCCAACACAGAGTGGAGCTATGGGCCGGGACGCGAAAGGGGAAATACCCAATAAACAATCTTACTTCTGAACACGTGCCGAACAAGGGCTCTAAAAAGTTTCATGAAGGGATGCATGCAAAGCACATTGTAGCCTACAGGTTTTGTGGCTTTTATTAATGCGATTTTTTTGCAGTACCTCTCTCTCTTTTTCTCGCTTTCTTACACACACTCATTCAGACACACACACAGGCTACAGCTGCAATAGCGAGGTCTACACGAATAACTTATTCTCTTCCCCTCCCTTTCCTCCTCTCCTCCCCTCCCCTTGCGATCAGTTACTGCACAACTGCGATTGCAGATCCAACACACCAGCAACCATAACCTGGAACCTAGGAGAGCAGTCTAGCAGGTGACACACACACACATCAACAGCCGCGCGTGCGCGCAAAACACACTTACACACTCACACAAAGGGGGTCTCTTTTTCTCTCTCTTTCTACTTACTCACCAGTTGGGTTCTTGGTTGTCTTGAGACTCTTGCCACAAAGACACTGCAGCATATGCGATCCTTTGCTGAAAATGTTCCAAAGAAACCTCATGGATTTGGTGGAGGAGCGCTCCAGCAGCCTAGACACCCGCATGGGGACTCGCGCCCCCCGCTTGCATAACAGCCCGGTGTCGTTCGGCTCAGTTCGGTGACTCGGCCCGACTAGCTGCACCATAGAACAGAGCAGGAGAATCGCCGGTTCTTTTTCTGCGCTGGCGCGTAGCTGCAGAAACGCGTCGTTGTACCTCAGGATGAAGGCAACGGTTGCGGTTATCTCCGCGTGCTGCTCTTTAGCGCTGCTGGTACTGCTGCCGCCTGGCCGGCGCGTCAGAAGCCCAAAAACACTCTTTAGATCGCATCTGCCGCACGGGGGGAGCGGTGCAGCAGACAGGCATGCGGTGCTAGCGTGAACACGGCGAAACGCATGGGGTTTCTGGACAAAAAAACATCGCATATTAGTTCGCTTGGTACTTGGAAAAGGTTGCGAGTCGATTTGGTCTGTCCGTTAACAAGCCGGTAGATGTGGCATCTCTAATCGAAAAATTGTAGCCGAGGCTCCCACAAAACAGCGCATAAAAGCCAATCCCGAAAACCGTTTGCCGGTTCCGTATAACTGCATTGATGCAAATCTCAGCACAGATCAGTTCCTTTCTTTCTGTTTCTTTAAAAGGTGTTTAAGATTCAGATTAAACCCAGTCTTCTCAATTATCCATATTTATCCGCGCAGCTCCGCTAGTGTGTCTGAGGTGTCCTCACCTTGTTAATGAAAAGAAGCTCACTGTCCTTCTCTGAAAAGTAGACCGTACCCTGTAGAAACGTGCGCGCGTGGTCCCGTATAGTCTGTCCCTGCGCTGAAGATGGGTGGGCGAGGAGGGGGAGGAGGAGTCGAACCGAAAGATTGGCTTTCCATTACGTAGACACGTGGTCCCCCCCCTTTCCGTCACCGACAAACAAGACTTCCCTTCAAACAATTTCGGTAAAAGCGGTGATACCGTCGCTGTCAAGTTGCAGTGTGGACAGGCGCAGTGGCGGAACCAGACTTTTAAATATGGTGTGGCCAAGGGGTGGCCAGGGCTACTTCAGGGGGTCCACAGACCATGACTGAAAATGTGTGTAACCTTAGCCTGGCATCTAAGCAGTGTAAATCATTCATGATTGCTGATGAGAAATACAAATTCAAATTCACTTAAGCCTGAGTTCTTCAGTGTGGCCTAGTATGGTCCACTAGAGTTACTTTTCAAATTTTACATTTACTATGAATAGACTGTGTCTCTACATCTGAATTGCAACTCATTTCTTTCTTACACACCATGGGCGTCGTTAGACCCTTTTTACTGGTGCACCTGCCTCTTTATAAATCTGCTGTGCCCCAGTCAAATCTAAAGTTTGAGTTTTAACAATTTACTTTATTAGTCAGTGCATTAATTTAGATTGATAATCCCGGGAAAAATAAAAGCAGTATCCAAATCAACACTTGGAAAAGCCGATGCATGCAGAATTCCATGTCAGCACGCTCTTCTGAGCTTGCCAGATAGCCACTGCAGCACTCACACAGAAGTCCAGTTGTCGGACTCGGCACACAAGTCAGAATTGAGGTAGGCTAAGGAAACATTACAGAACTAAAGATCATTTCTAAATGAGAGGCCTACCGTTCATCTTATTTTGATTAAAACAAAAAAAATATTACAGGAAGCTCCAAAAACAGTATTTGCGCTCAAATTAATGTGCAAAAAATGCACACAAAAAAATGCCACAGCCATCAAAACAAGAACACTCATGAATCAAGAACCAACATTTTAAAGTGAGGCTTAAAAGAAAAAAACTTTGTGTAAGCTACGTGTGGCCTACAAACACAAGCTAAACTTGGCATGTGACTGACTGCCTAGTATGCTCTGAGCTGGTGCCTGTAGCCTCAGGGAGGAAGCTGCTCTGAGGTCTTGGGGTGGTGCAAGGACTGGGGTCTATTTCCACCTGATCCTGTTTGCTCAGCTTTTTGAAGAAGTCTGCTATCTTACCCTTTCTTTTAATGTTTGAAGTGAACCCCAAGCAAAAATAATATGTAGGGCTACACATCCATTTACCCACATTTGAGTCCAATCTCAATCTTAAACCCCATTATTATCTTCAATCAACTACCAGCCTTTAAGTTATTAGTTCATGGCTAGCCCTACTCTGAAATTTAAAACCGGCATTATACAATAGCAAACAGGGTAGCTATCTGACTGCTGTGTTAATCTTTTGTAACGTTAATAGAGTGATAAGGCATATCATCATGGAATCTTAGCAGTTGAAGTACAAAAATAGTGTTGCGACCCACACAGAAAGACGTGTGTTAGGCTCTATGTTTGGCTGTTAGTTGGTTGTTCACCAATAGTGTTTATGGAGTCTGACATGCCAATCAACCTGCTGTCTGCCAGTCATGGGAATGCCAGGAATGATCGGATGCCGGGCAGCCTGGTGGTTGGCAAAGGGGCATGGAAGGGGGTTGTGCAGGGGGAATGGAGCATTCAAAGTTAAGACCAGGTTACCGTCTGTTCTTTCTGTTACTTCTGGGTTTTACAAGAGACTGTTACTATTGTTTTGTGTGCTACCTTTCTTTTATTTAGCGTGGGCTAGGGCAAAACAGCTGTTTGGCTTACTGTGCCTGTGTACCGTGTGGTTAATAAGCGTCAATTCGGGAACTTTATGTTATGCCTGGATGAATGTTCCTTTCTGACCTAGCAGTCAGTTCATTACAATAGATTTCAAATGGCTAAATGATACTGTTGTTGTTTTAAAAGTGTGCTATGTAAATGAAAAAAACGTAATTGAATCAATTACACCACAGTACGACAACTGCGCTGTTAGCTGCCAAGGTATTGCTAAGTGCTAAACAAAAACAGAGACATTTCTCTTATCTGAATCTGTTATGGAACCAAATTGCCAATATGCATCTTTTTTTATGGCTCTGCGGCCCAGCAACTCAACTTTCATCAGGAAGTCTCAACCCCAATGCTAAACCTCACCATCTTCCGTTGCTGGTGCTGTATCAGACGCTGGCCTAGTAATTTGTGACTGACTGGTGAACTGTGGAAATATCCTCGATTGAAAAAAATGCGTTGCAAGAAACGCTTCTTTTAACAAGATAAATTAAACGTCAATCAGCATCCAATTGCCAGGGATAGCAAATTCTATTTTGGGGTGGCACCTGGGGTGGCCAGTCTGATATAAGGGGGGTCCAGTGCCACCCCGGCCACCCCTCTGGGTCCGCGACTGGACAGGAGGCTCCCGCGTGCTACATAGCTCCGTCATTCCAACATTCTGGTTTGCGTGTCCTCAGCAACCGAATGTAATAGGGGATGGGGTTACGTCTGATGCGTTAAAGTAATAACAACAAGTACAAGTAACAAATCTACAGGTTTCTGCAGGTCTCACCTGTTAGAGAGTGGAGGGGGGGGGGAGTGAGACAGAAAGGTTCCGTTCCAGTGGAGGGGGGGGGGGGGGGGGGAGCGAGACAGAAAGGTTCCGTTCCAGTGGAGGGAGGGGAGGGGGGAGGGGGTGAGATTGAGAAAGAAAGGTTCCGTTCCAGTGGAGGGGGTGAGATTGAGAAAGAAAGGTTCCGTTCCAGTGGAGGGGAGGGGGGGGGGGGGGGGGGGGAGATTGAGACAGAAAGGTTCTGTTCCTGTCTCCAGGGTACGGAGTTTCTGAAGGTGCTGGCCAACATCTGTGATGTAAATGTAAATGCATACACATCGTACGACCAGAGATACTGCTTCACGGCAAGCTCTGGTCAATTCATTTTTTCTTTATCGGCATGTACAACACAGCTGACAGATTAGGCTCTCCCTGTCAATACACATGCTAGAAAGAGTTTTGGCTTGCTAATATTGTTGCTAATGTTGCTAATGCTCTGACATTGTGGTTCCGCTTCGGATGCTATCAAGCGGGATCTCTGGTCGTAGTCAGAGCCATATAAAAAGGGTTAGGGTTAGGCTCTTTTTATATGGCTCTGGTCGTAGTCAGTCCTTCACTAACCAATCAGCATTCATTAGCAGAATGCCAGCGTGTTATGGGAAAAAACGACTCACCCTGTAAGAAATCAAAAGGACATAAGTACTCGTTCAGAATCTGATCAGAATCAGAATTTAGTTTAATTGCCAAGTAAGTGGTCACAAACAAGGAATTTACTTTTGTGGGCAGGTGCAAACAGTGAACATTTAAACATAATGAACAAAAAGAAAATGTAGAAAATGTACAACAAAATGAAATAAACTACTGGCAGAGCTATATAATATAATAATACAATCTAATATAAAATAAAGTTACAATATATATTAAATACAAATAAAAAAATATATAGAATTTAAAAATAAATCTGTTAATTGAACTTTCGAAATATAATTCATATTGAACATGCAAAAAATACAATCAAATCTATGATTTCTTAACGAAAATCAGGCGAAAGAGACAAATGTTGCCGTTTAACTCCATGGATTCATTTAGCACTCATTGCCTCATGCCGGCGATCGCCTCCAGTGGAACTCTGGTGAAACTGCAACCAAATTCGGTACAACGGGGCTTAATAGGGAGTGGATAGGCTCTCCTTAGACAGGCTCTGGTCCTGCTGTTGACGAGGCCTACAGATTAGCGTTATGAACGTTATAGGATGTTATGTTTGAACTATATTGTTATATGAACTCCCTGTACAATTTCCTGAATCAAGGTTTAGAAGGATTAATAGTAAATCAAATAATGCGAATTTATGCTGAGGTCTATTACAAGCAAAGACATCTATTAAAAAGGATCTCTCATTGACCTGCTTGTCTAGTAACCTTCTGCAAGACAGCTCTGCCTGCTGGTGACTCAGGGGAAGAACCACGTTCATGGTGTTCGAGGCTACTACATATTCTCTACAACCAAGACAAACGTCAAACAAAAATGAGGTTTCTTCTTTACTGCTGCTGCTGTTTTTATCCTTTCTTCGTTCCTTTCAAAAGTATTTTATTCACATATATTTTTTGACATTTCTATACGCTACCTGAAACGCACAAAACTGTTCCAATCCAGCGATGAGAGAGTTAATAGCTTCTGAAGCGCGTCACGTCTGATGGCCCAATAAGATTTAAGAAAGGGAAAGGATACGGAGGTCAAATTAAGATTTTTTCTTGCAGGCAGTTGCTTGCTATTTGGTGTTTTACAAGTGCTGATTGCTAGCTGTAGCTTAGCTTGAACAGTGTTCTATATTTCTGATAATCGCTGCTTGTGGAACTTACATTTCGTTCACTGTTTATGTGCAACAAACAACATCCACGTTGCCTCCACTACTAGCTAGCTAGTGTCTAGCTAATTTGAGCCATAACGTAAGTAAATCGTGTTGTTTCCACTACTAGCTAGCTAGTGTCTAGCTAACTCGAGCCATAACGTAATTAAAGCGTGTTATTTCCGGAGACGTTTTGTGAAGTCCATCTCTTGCTTGGCTATGTCATGAAGGGTGAATGACGTCATGGGGGTGAATGACGGGGTTGTCTCATAAAGCAAGGATAACAGCTGTTTTAACTGACGTCCAGTTCGTTTCTGTGGCAAGTCTACACTGGCACATTGAAACTCGCAAAACTGAGATGCGGTCCGCGCCTTGTAGAATCTCCAGCTCGTCCGGTTTTGCGCAATAGAGTGACTCGCCGTGCTCCTGATCTGTTCCATCTTTGATTTAAAGGTCACATGACATGAGAACTTCACTTAAGGAGGTTATTTACCTTATTATGAGTTCCCCTAGCCTGCCTTTGGTCCCCCAGTGGCTAGAATGTTCGATAGGTGTAAACTAAGCCCTGGGTGTTCTTCTCCGCCTTGGAGAAAATGAAGGCTCAAACGCTCCGTTTGAAAATCTGCTCCTTTTGACGTCAGAGCCTCTGCACATATTTTCGCTGGAAATGGCTAACACAACCTCTCAAAGTTTTGCATGTCTGCGCCAAACATTTCAGCAACCACTGTTTCCTTTATTTGAGCCAATACAAAGTTGCCGTCTGAAATTAAATTCTGGATCAGTACAAGTACTAACCCTTGACAAGTAAGTCAACTAACACTATATCATTTGCACTAATGGGGCATGAGTTCCCCCTTTTGGATTTGTTTAAAGCTGATCGGTCTTAAGCAAAACATTCTATGAAAAAGCTGTTATTTAGTGCCAGGTTCGATAACAGAAAACAATAAAAGATTGGGGAACATAGTTTTGGTAACTGACAGGAGTCAATTTAATCAAATTACCGGAACAAACCGAATGCCAAAATGGAAATGCATTAACACTAAGCTCCATACGGGTTTGTGTTTCAAGCCGAAGAGCTGGTTTTGGAGTCTTGGGGTTCTATTGCATGAGGTCCCCTGTGACGTGTCATCCACGCAACAATGTAGCAATCTGATGGCACTGGTGGGATGTCTTGATTCTGAGGTCAGGCGTGAGTTTAACCAACTCAGCTTGGTTATACACCTGAAAGCCATTCCAAGAGACCATCGTGTACACGAGCACCAGGAAGAGCGATTCTTTCTATCAGATGGTTTTTATTTGTTTATCTAATGATGGAACTCATCAGACCTGTGGTAACAGGTGAATTAGCAGTGTCCCATGTTGGCAGTTCTCCTACAACACGTCTGCTGTTTCTTGTGTTTTAGATCCAGCGCTGTCAGTCCGGGGGAGCAGCCATGTCCGCAGACGCAGAGGACAGCCACCTGCACTGCCTCGCCTGCCAGCTGCACTTCAAAAGCCACTCTGCCCACCTGACGCACATGGCCAACACGCACCCTGCTCGCCTGGATGGCCTGCCTGTGGGTCGCCTGGGAAACGCTGTGTTCTACCAGCCCACAGCCAGGCTGTTCCACTGCTCCCTCTGCTTCTACACATCCAACTACTACCCTCTGATCTATGACCACCTGCTGGCCAGCCACTGCCTCTCAGAGAAGGGGAGGGAGAAGGAGGAGAGAGTGATGGAGGAGAGTGTGATGGAGGAGAGAGTAATGGTGAAGGGAGAGATGGTGAAGGGAGAGATGTTGAAAGAGGGAGAGAGAGTGAAGGGAGAGGTGGAGGAGGGAGAAAATCCAGATAATGGTAAAGAGGGAGAATGGGAAGAGGGTGGAGAGGGCCATAGAGGCAGGGACGCTCCCCTGAGAGGCAGCTCTCAGATGCAGGAGGAGGAGGGAGGAGGGGAAAGGAACCCCTGCGACATCTCCCTCAAACGAAAGAGGAGTTCAGCGACAGACACAAAGGATGAAGATGAGGAGGAGGAAGAGGAGGCGATAGACCCCACGCAAGAGCAGAAGGAGCGTGAGGTGCTGGACAGGTACACTCTGTTCTCAGGAAACCGCTACGTCTGTCGGCTGTGTGGCTGGAAGTCCAAGATGAAAGGTTTCATCATGAGTCACATTGTGCGCTCCCACAACGTGCCCAAGCCCTTCTCCTGCCAGCACTGTGAGCGCAGCTACATCCTGCAGAGCCAGCTGAACAGCCATGCCAGCCTGTGGCATCGCCAGGGACTCTACCAGTGCCCCTTCTGTCTTTTCAGCTCCGACGTGCTGAGAGGCATGAGGCGCCACTGCACGCGCTGCAGCACCAGGCTGGAGGGAGAGGGCAGCGAGGGGGAGGGGTGATGGGGGAGGGAAGGAGGGAGGGGTGATGGGGGAGGGAGGGGGAGGCCAGCCAGGGTTGAGGAGGGGGGGAGGCAGGGTGAGAGGAGGGGTTGAAGGGGAGTGAAGGGTGATTTGTAACTGGAACAGAGTAGAGCACTAGGCTGTTCAATGAGCTGAGAGACGTGTGTGTGTGTGTGTGTTGGTGTTGGGTTTGCCCCTAACCAGCCCTTCTCTACAGGATTTCCTGAGCAAACACGGAACTGAAACCATCACTTATATTGTAACAATTTAAGATCAGAGTTACTTCCTGAGGCAGAACACATTGTGCGGGACCCGACTGGAACACTGCACTTCTGTTCAGACGAGGTGAGTATTAGACACAAATGGAAGCCAAATGTCTTTAATGTGAAAGTAGAAATGAATACATTTTGTGTATGCAACATTTTATAAAGCTTTCTCAACTCTTTCAATTCTACAACTGGAGAACTGGAGCTACTGGTTGCTCTATCAGTAACATTGCACTACTGTACCTCACTGTACCTCGCCACCAGGCTCCTGTTTGGTCATTGACTTAGTCACTGATCTGCAAATTTGCACTATTGTACTGTACTCCACTTAGGTTAGAATAGGTTATAGGGTTGAAACAGGTTTTATGTGCATTTAGGGTTAGTATAATGTACTATTTATTGTTATCTGTAATTTAGGATGTTTTAGTATTAGTATAGTCGATTATTTATTGCTACCTGTATATTTAGGAAGTTTCACTTATTTAAGCTCAGCATAGATGTAAATTATGTTCTGTGTATTTATATGTTATGTTATGCCAGGTGCTTGCGTTGTCTTGTCTTAAGAATTTCAGTGCCCAGTCTAACCTTGTGTTGTTCTGTGTACCTGACAAATAAAAGACTTGAACTTGATTTGAAAAGTATATAGTGATTTAATCTATGGCCAGCAGGGTTTCCTGCTGAAAATGTGTTATTGTGGCATTTGTGGTGTGTTTTTTTTGTTTTTGGACGATGTAGTTAAAGCGGCAGCCGTGTGTTGCTTACCGTGCGTGTCCGTGCGTGTCACGTTGCGTAGAGGAGCGTCGGCTTCCAATTCATTTTCAATGAAACCGGGCGTTGACGCTCGCTTACGCTCCCACAATGCCCTACATGAGCGTCAACACCCGGTTTCATTGAAAATGGATTGGAAGCCGACGCACCGCTCCGCACCGCACCGCTCCGCACCGCTCCGCTGTAGTAGACACTGTAGTCCGCTGTAGTAGACACGCACTGTTAGGCGCCTTAACTGAAAAGTGCTGCGGGAAACCCTGGCCAGCTATGTGATCAGTCTTCTTAACTGCTACTATTCATATAAAGTTTATAGACGAGTTGTTTATGTATTATTTTATCTAGAAAGTATAGAGATGGAAAAGTTATGCACTACTGTATTAACTGTCTGTTACACTTCTAATGAAATGAAAGTTAATGTTCCGTAAGTAGTGAATGTATTTTCTTCATGTATTCACCCGAGTGTCATGCTGTTTCTCCACTCTTCTATCTCTCTCAGCGACCCACAGCCTTACAGCTAGCAGGTCCCTCCCAGGATGAACGCAACCCCCGTTGCCACAGCGCTGAGAAACGGCACTCTGGAGATGCTTATCAGCCCGCTGATGACACGTGCTGTGCCGTCTGTCTACCTGCTGGTCTTCATCTGCAGTACCCCCTTCAACCTGGTGTCCCTGGTGGCGCTGGTGAGCATCCCCTGCAGACGCCACAGTCCCACCAGCCTATTTGCTGTGAACCTGGTGCTGGCAGACCTGATGTACAGCGCGTCGCTGCCTCTGCAGGTGAGGACAGAGACGGGGCCTCGTCCCTCTGCACAGGAGTGAGGTTCTTCAACTGCAGGTTGCAAGAAAGCAGAGGTGGCAAAGATAGAGGTGGGAAAGATAGAGGTGGCAAAGATAGAGGTGGCAAAGTTGAAGGTTCAAGGAGAAGTGCTCCCACCGTGTGGTGGTTTCCAGCACGCGGCAGCCTTAACTCCTCCACCTCTGCACTCAGCCCTCATGCTGTGGTTACATTCACTACTACCCTAAAACAGCTGTCAGTTGTCATTGCAGAACCCAGTGGAAAGCTAGGTTCCTACAGCATATTCTTGCTTGCTGTGTTTCAAGACAAGTCCTATATAACTGTATGTTTGACTCCATACATCATAAAAACGAACCTCAAAAGTTTAGGAAAAATGTGCATACTTTGAAAAAACTGTGTGCGGATGCATATGGGTGATCAGAGCAGATATGTCACAACTCCTTGACAGTAGCTTATCAGTATGTGGCACCACAGCGATGATAAAGACTTGATGTGGTTAGATTGACCGCTAAACTACATTGTCGAATCCCTTTCCTGTGTGTGTGTCCAGGTTCTGTACCATTTCCAGGGCAACGACTGGCCGTGGGGCTCCTTCCTGTGTGGCGCCTCCACCCTCCTGCTCCACTGCAACATGCATGTGTGTGTCCTCACCACCTGCACCATCTCCCTGGAGCGCTACTGTGGAGTGGTGTGGCCGCTACGCACCCAGCACTGGCGCACCTCACCCCGTGCAGCCGCCACATGCCTGCTCATCTGGGTGCTGGTTCTAGTCACCCAGACCCCCTTGCTGCAGCACAACCTCACTCTGAGGGTCGCACAGCTCAACATCACCACCTGCTTTGACGTGGTTCCTCGCAGGCTGTTCCACAGCACGCCCCTAGCATACCTTTACTTCATAGCTATCATGGTTCTGTTCTACTTAATTCCGCTCATCATCCTGATTGGCTGTTATGTTGCCGTGGTGAGGACCCTGCGCAAGTCAAGGGTGCTGGATAAAGGAGAAAGGGAGACAGCGTCCCTGCGGCGGGCGCAGGCCGTGGTGGCCGTGACGGGTGCATGCTTCGTGACCTGCTACCTGCCGATCATCATCCTCCAGGCGGTCCACTTTGTCCTCAGCTCCCAGAGCCGCAGTCTGTACGCCGGCTACAAGCTGGCTCTGGCCTTCAACAGCTTCCACTGCTGCTTTGACCCAGTCCTCTACTACTGCTCCTCCTGGCAGTTCCGCCAGAACCTGAGGAGCCTGCTGGGGGGAGGGGCCTGTGGGAGAGGGGGTCTGCAGGGCGGAAGAGCCTGCAGAAAAGGAAGGGAGGAGCCTATGTGAGGAGGAGTCTGCAGGAGGGGGAGGAGTCTGCCATGAAAAAAATAAGTAATGTTTTACCTTTTCACAACAGGATTAGTTATCATTGATACTTTCCAAAATTGAGATCAGGAAGAGACTTCATATTGTACCACGCTTATTTGAGGGAGTTAGAACTTCAGAGTCACTGTTGCTGTGGATTCACGTCTTTTTGAAGTTTAGTATCGCAGAATTCTCCAGTAATCCTCATGTATTGATAGGCTACCCAATATCACAAGCCTTCATTCCTGGAGCCATGAGGAAAATAATTTTCCAAAGTTTAGAAGGCAGCAAAGGTGGCCTAGGTGAGGAATAGCTGTGTGAGCTTCTAACATCTCCAAGACACTTATCCAGGATTTAAATCCAGCACAGCCAAAGCACACTTTACTTAGATATGATCTGTAGTTGTTGGCCTAGCTGGGTGGTATGTCTCCAACAGCAGCATGTTGCTATAGTAACCTGTCTCCTCTGGTGTGACCCTGTTATCACATGTTGCTATAGTAACCTGTCTCCTCTGGTGTGACCCTGTTATCACATGTTGCAGCAGTTCAACAGCTGAACAGGATTGACTTTTGATCCCAATAGATCTGTGTGTTCTGTTAGACAGAAAACACAAACTCAACATGCTTGGTGAGCAGAAATATGTAGGCAAGGAACGATCACTGGAGAAACAAGTGTGCTATACCAAATGTCCTTCCAGGAGCAGGGGGGACAGGGGGAGCAGGGGGGGCAGGGACGTGGACATCTGGTATAGTATAGGGACAGAGAAGATCAGCCAGTTCGCGGAACTGCTTTCTAATTGCTGTGTTTGTCTGCAGCAAATACAGGAACTGACAACATGTCTCCTCTCCCTTCCTCTTCAGCATGTCTAGAAGTCTGATCGCTTTGTTTTCTCCAGTAAGCGAGCAGTTGTCCATCTTCCACAATGATAGGAGAGTGAAATCAGAAAGACACAAGTCTTCATTTCATGAACAATTAAACATTCTTTAAAATCCAAGTGAATAATTGAAATGTTTTCTATTAAAGGTCATTTTGTCCATAAAAAGCAACTAGAAAGTTTAAACTTGTCAAAAAAGAGAGAATGCAACATCATGCAAGACTATATAAATGTCATTCAGAATCTGAATTTAAGATTGATCTGCCTATTAAACATGATTCCTTTTGTATTTGTTCTGTACAATTGTTCAAACCTCATACCAGATTATTGTAGTCTCGATCTATCACCAAACTCTCTATTTGTGCATGCTGAAGGATGTAGTCTGGGTCCGCTCCTTAAACTCTACTCAGAAACATCTTCTGCTTCTTCAGATGTTGCTTGTACCGACAGTCTATAAAGTGTGTGTCAGTGGAGGGCAGCTTCCTTTTGACAGCACCTGTTCTGGAGGCATCAGCCTGTTCCCTCTTACTCAGGACTTCAGTTCTGCGGTCTGAGGCTCCGTGGCTTGTAATGGTTGGGTAGTACATTTATTCATTTAGCAGACCCTTTAATTAAGCGACTTCCAAGTGAGAGCTTTACATAAGTGCATATGTCACTGATCATAACTCAGGGTAGTAGATGGTTGGTTGGAAACTGACACCTGTAAAACAAAATAATACATATCTGAAAACCTGCAGCCAAACTGGTCAGCCCATAGCCATAGTTGAAGATCACAACTTCATGACACCGCTACTCAGTAACTGCTAGTGGACCTGCCCACTGTGACTCCCTCATCTCCAAGCGCAACAGACGTTGGCTGTACTGGCATAATATATAATTCATGCCGTCATTCGAGCTGGTCCAGTACCTGAAACGTGCAGTTGTTGCATCAGCAAGGTATATCTTCAGCAGCTTGTCTTTCGACTACAGTACATTCATAACTCAGGTTGTCTGTCTGCTGCTGACGACTTTGGCAGATATAACACAGAACGGGTACGTGGAATTTTGTCAGTTCGGGTGGTAGTAGTATCCTAGCTAGCTAACTAACTAGTTCATTTACAGAGGCATGATGATGGTGATGGATGACCGGTTGACATATGATTGATTACATGCAAACCTAGTAGGCCTACAAGATAGCTAACCTAGCCACTAAAGTTAAGTAACGCTACACCTATCTACAGTTAATTGTATTAAACATACATTGCATTCGCCTACTTTCAATAATACACAGACATCATTACTTATTAGATCGCCAACTCTATTATTATTATTACTTCCGTAGTTTTAGAAAATACAAAATTCGCGCCACTTCAGTCTGAAGGACAAAATGAAGCATTATCTTATTTGTTGAGGTTTAATTGTGGGTGCTGTGTTGTTATTGGTGTGTTATTGCCACCTAGAGTATTGGAGTGTGGGCGAGATGAGACGAAATCCAGTTTACAGTTCAGCCATGTATTGTACATAACTCAAACATATATCAAACATAACAGTATAATACAGTTTACTTACATTTTGAAATTCAGAAAGTATATGTTTTATGCTCGTACATTCAGACTCATTTGGGATTCAATAAAAATCCATGATTGAATTATGAAAAAATAAATGTGCTTTTTGGATGGGGGGGGGGGGGGGGGGGGGGAGTTCAGATGATTTATTGCCGTGGTGCAGATTGCTGCCTGGAGGTCTGATCCTGCATCTCCTTATAGTTCAGCTGCTGTGGAGGTCTCAACCATATGTACAGGAACTAGTGCTGTTATCATGGATCTAGACAGCTTGGGTAAGTGATACAAAGCACTGTATCTCTTGTACAAAGTACACAAACTACATTACATTTTTACATTTAGCAGACGCTTTATCCAATGCGACCTCCAAGAGAGAGCTTTACAAAAGTGCATAGGTCACTGATCATAACAACGAGATAGCCCCTAACATTGCTTTGCCAAAACATGAAGCATACATTGTGAAAAAACAAGTAAGTGCCAAAGGCCAGAGCCACAAGAGTATGTAGTTAAACAAGTTACAATAAAACAACATGAACCTCAAAAGTGCAAGAGTGTACCTGTAGCAAAAAAAGCAAGCAACAACAATATATTTTGCAGCGAGTACAATCATTTAAATCAGTTCCAACTAACCAACAAGAGCAACTAGTCTCTCAATAAGAGTCATTTGTGATCCTGGCATCTACTAGCATCAGGTCCAGCCATTCATTCTGAAAAACCGTTGTACTCCTGGAACAAGTGCGTCTTGAGCCTTTTCTTGAGGGTGGGGAGTTAGTGTCTCTGATGGAGGTGGGGAGTTGATTCCACAATTGGGGGGCCAGACAGGAGAAGAGCTTGTGTTGGGACCGGGCGCTCTTGAGTGGTGGGACCACCAGACGGTGTACCTTGTACAAAGTACAATGTGGTAGCAGACTTGTTGAACCCTGTGTTCTCTGTGTGGTTCTATGTTCTCTGTGTGGGTCTGTGTTCTCTGTGTGGGTCTGTGTTCTCTGTGTGGTTCTGTGTTCTCTGTGTGGGTCTGTGTTCTCTGTGTTTTCTGTGTGGTTCTGTGTTCTCTGTGTGGTTCTGTGTTCTCTGTGTGGTTCTGTGTTCTCTGTCTGGTTCTGTGTTCTCTGTGTTCTCTGTGTGGGTCTGTGTATCTGGATGTGCCTGTATATCTTGACTCTCTCAGAGGGCTTGGATGAAGTTCGCCTAGCTGTCAACCCTAACCCTAACCCAGCTGTCTACCGCGCTGCGCTGAAGCTACGCTCCCTCCAGAAGCTCTGTCTCAGTGAGTCACAATAAATACAGACAACCAATCATACATACACACATTGATACATACTAGACGAACCTGAGAGATTAGCAGCATAGTGGAAACAATTCAGTGTAACAGTTCAGTTTTGTCAGTTCTGGGGTGTGGCATAGTTAGTAAGTCTGACAGCTTCTGGGAAGAAGCTGTTCTTTAACCTGGTTGTTCTGGCTCTGATGCTGCTTTAGTGTCAATGTGTTTGATGTACATGAACATATGTTCAAAGCAGTGTATAGCTGACACAGTGTGTTGCAGTGCACGTGGTGACAGTGAAGGAAGTACTTCCTGCTTTGCGCCTGCTGTCTGGAGGCGGGGCCCAGCTCACCAAGCAGGAAGTGATGCTGTGCATTAACAGGATGTTCCAAAGTGTATCGGAGGAACTGTCAGGCCAGGTAGCGAGTGAGGCCCCTGAGCAGATCTGCAGACTCCTTTACCGCCTCTACGACAGGTCGGTACACGTATGTACACACACACACATACATACATACACAAGGATACACACACACACGTACACACACAGGTCAGCTTTCTCCAGCCTGAATCAGGACTGTATTCCAGGGAGCAGACAGGGTCCATCTGTGTCAGAGCTTTGGAAGCTGTTCTCATTGTGCTGTCAGCAGACACACTGTCAGCCAAACACCGAGGTGAGGAGCACACACACAGATACACACACACACAGATACGTGCACACACACACAGATGCACACACACAGATACATGCACACACACACACACAGGTGAAGAGGGGTGTGTCCATGAACAGCTCTAGCATGTCTGGCGGAGAGGAGCAGCAGGGGAGAGAGCAGCTCTGTCAGCAGGAACGGCCTGAGAGTCTTACTGGAGGACCTCAGCCAGGTACACACACACTCTATACACACTCTATACACACTCTATACACACACTATACACACTGTGTGTGTGTGAAGGTGCCGGCTGCAGTGCAGGAGAGCAGTGTGTTCGGGTCAGTGGAGACGGCAGTGCGATCCTGCTTTAATGGGGTGAGTTAATCTGAATCTCTTCATGGAATCTGAGTGTGTGAGTTGATCTGAATCTCTTCATGGAATCTGAGTGTGTGAGTTAATCTGAATCTCTTCATGGAATCTGAGTGTGTGAGTTGATCTGAATCTCTTCATGGAATCTGAGTGTGTACCGTACATGGACTGCTCTCTATCCACCAAAATACTATTAGTATGTCACTTTGGATCAATTAATTTAGTATGTGCTAAATGAATGTAATGTGTGTTTGCAGGTCCTGGGCCCGTGTGTGTGTGAGGACCAGCTGGTGTCGTGGCTGCAGAGTGGCCCGTGTCTGCTGCTGTGGCTCTCCATACTGGACCGCCTGTCAGCCAGCGAGGCCCTCCGCCACCCCACTCGCTGCCACGCCTGCAACACCCACCCAATCACAGGGCTCAGGTGTGTGTGTGACCCTGTGGATGTGTTGATCAGGTGTAGTGATGAATGTGGGTTGGGGTGACCCTGTGCTGTGGTGTCTGCAGGTATCGCTGTATGAAATGTGTGAACCTTCACCTCTGCCAAACCTGCTTCTTGACAGAGAGATACACCAAGAAACACAAGAGCTCACATCCAGTACAGGAGCACTGCACTCAGGTACACTCACCCAGTACAGGAGCTCTGCACTCAGGTACACTCACCCAGTACAGGAGCTCTGCACTCAGGAACACACACCCAGTACAGGAGCTCTGCACTCAGGTACACTCACCCAGTACAGGAGCACTGCAGGAACACACATCCAGTACAGGAGCACTGCAGGAACACACACCCAGTACAGGAGCACTGCTCTCAGGAACACACATCCAGTACAGGAGCACTGCAGGAACACACATCCAGTATAGGAGCACTGCACTCACACATTTACGTACACACGTGTGAACATTGTGATTTTACTCCAGCCCTCCTGGAGAGAGTCCTTGGCTTCGCTAGCTCACAACGCCCGCCACGCCCTATTGCCACGACGATACACCCGCTCAGGGTTTCAGAGAAGGAGTCTGACGCAGAGCAGGTAAGACTCCGCCCCTACCACTCACCTGTACCCCTCCTCAGGTATACATGTTATATCCTTGATCAATACAGTGTATTGTTATTAATGTTTTTATGTATAAATGTTGTTTTGTATTCCAGAGCCCCTTCCCCTGACCCACCCCAGTTGGCTGCCTCACCTGTCTGTCAAGAGTCTGTTTCCAGTGACAACCACTCATATCCCCAAGCTCATATCCTTTCCCCTGTCCCCCCTCTGCCCCCCTCCCCCCCTCCACCCCCCGTCAGCCTACAGTCTAAAGCCCTACAGACAGAGGAGGAGACACAATGTCCCCAGGTGACCTCTCTAGTCTGCTCTCATTGGTTGGAATTGATCAAACTAAATAACTGATCTCATGAGTAGAATCATCTGGTGGTGTTGTTGTTCTACAGAGAGGATCCTCTGTGCTTCTGAAGGATGTGAGAGACCTACAGAGGGACAAATGGTTAGTGGCCCCAAACTAACTCCCAACATATACCCCCTTTCCACCCCAAACTACAACCAGACACTGTGTTTGTGTATGTGTGTCTCTTTGGGTGTGTGTGCATGCCTGTTTGTGTGGTGTGTCTGTTTGTGTGGTGTGTCTGTGTGGTGTGTGTCTGTTTGTGTGGTGTGTCTGTGTGGTGTGTGTCTGTGTGTGTGGTGTGTGTCTGTGTGTATGGTGTGTGTCGGTGTGTGTCTGTGTGTGTGGTGTGTGTGGTGTGTGTCTGTGTGTGTGGTGTGTGTGTGTGTGGTGTGTGTGGTGTGTGTCTGTGTGTGTGGTGTGTGTCTGTGTGTGTCTGTGTGTGTGGTGTGTGTGTCTGTATGTGTAGGTTGCTGGAGAGGCAGATGCAGGTGCTGCGGGTGGCGCTGCAGGCGGAGCAGGGCTGCCTGGAAGATCGCTGCTCCCTGATGGAGGCTGAGATGGAGAAGCTGAGACAGCAAAACCTGAAGCTGCAGGACATGCTCTCACAGGTACACACACACACACACACACACACACACACACAGGTACACATACACTCATGTACACACAGTCACTAGTACACTGGTACACACACTCAGAGATAGTAGTCCAAACTAACAGGCACATAAAGAGACTAACCTGATGGCATGTTTACCTGTCTTCCTGTCTCCTCTTCCCAGACAGACACACGCCCACACGCTACCTGCAGCCCCACCCACATGCCCCAGGCAGACTACCCTGCTGGGACCGGGGGCTTGCCACCTCTCTCTGATCCAGGACACGAAGAGACAGAGCATGAGAAGGTGGAAGAAGAGGAGGAGCAGGAGGAGGTGGAGGAAGAGGTGGAGGAAGAGGAGGAGCAGGTGGAGGAAGAGCAAGAGGAGGTGGAGGAGGAGGTGGAGGAAGAGGAGGAGCAGGAGGAACAAAGGGGAGGGGGTGAAGTCAGAGAAGTCGATCGCATGCATGATGAAGCGACAGTGAGGGAAGAGAGTGATGAGCTGGAAGGGAGGGTTGGTGGGAGAGTCCCAAAAACAAGTTTTCCCACAATTCTGAGGGTTGTGAACCCTCCTCATCCCCCTCAACACCAAGCAGAACAAGAAAGGGCCCATTTGGCAGACAGAAAGCAATCTTATCCAATAGGGCACCTACATTTCCTTGAAGAAGAGCATTCTGGGAGTTGTGGTTCAGTAGAAGAACAGCTGTGTGACCTGGTGCAGCGACTGAAGACTTCGCTGTCTCTGCCCACACACACACACACTGGTGAGTCTACACACACACAGGTGGTCTACACACACACACACATAGCTGAGTCTACACACACAAATCCTGTACATACATACACAGACCATGCTACCTATACACACACGCAGATATTAATGTGTTAATACAAGTGCATGCTCTTGCAGAGAGCAGAACGAGTGGGAAACTGTTGGAGACTGCAGCAGAAGTAGCAGACGCAGTGAGTCAGCTGGTCTCAACCATCAGCACAAACATACCCTTTTAGCCCTCTCTTCCCCCTCCATGGACTCATGACTCAATGGACTGATAAGAAAGTTATTTATTGTACATTCATTCGTTATGAAACTAACAAGTGTTTGATAAAATTGTAAATATAAGCTTAAAAAAATATATCCTGATTTGTAAAAAAAAATTACAATAAAAGAACAAAACAGACACCTCAAAACTAGAAAGCTTTCACTGCTGGTCTTTGTGCAAAACATGACATGATGAGAGGAGGGGACACACAGCTCTACACCAATCAGGACAGAGCATTTGTGGGAAGACAAGGTTGTTCAATCCTCTCCTCCTCCCCACCTCCCCAAATCCTCTCCTCCTCCTCCTCACCTCCCTCGCCCCAACTCCTTCTCCTCTCCTCCTTTCCTCATTCTCCTCCTCACCTGCCTCTCCTCCTCAGTCTCCTTCCTCACCTCTTCTCCCTCCTACGTAGTGAATGATGGGGGATGGGGGTAGGAGTGAGTCTGGGGGAAGTTCTAAGCCCTACTACCCTGGATGTTTTGAGAGAAGTGGAGGCCTTGGCAGGGCTGCCAGACCTGGGGAGTTGCCTGTTCTCCACAGCCCTTTGGGAGGCCCCTTTCCTGGGCTGGGCTGGCGGGGAGAGGCCCTTGGCTGGCGGAGTTATGATCCTGGGATGT
Source organism: Hypomesus transpacificus (assembly GCF_021917145.1). Taxonomy (NCBI): domain Eukaryota; kingdom Metazoa; phylum Chordata; class Actinopteri; order Osmeriformes; family Osmeridae; genus Hypomesus; species Hypomesus transpacificus. The sequence continues at coordinate 1,360,442 of NC_061071.1, read as the reverse complement.
TGTCCTCTCTGTGAACCTCGGGAGACGGACTTCCCCTCCCTCCTCCTCCCTCTCCCCTCCCTCCCTCTCCTCCCTCCCTCCCTCCCATCCCTCCTCCTCCCCCCTGGTCTACGCAGCCTGTAGGGGGGGGCCGGGCGTCTCTCTGGGCAGGGGGGGTCTGGCCGGGGGACCCTGCGGGGGGGCCGTGGGGCCTCCGGGAGGGGGGTTGAGTCAGGGGTGAGCGTGGCCAGGAGGAAGCGGCTGCTATTGGACAGCGAGGAGCGGCTGAAGGGTGAGGTCACAGACGACCCCGCCTCTGATGACCCCTGACCTTTCACCCCAGGCTCTAGCTGTGATCCCGACGCGGTGCTGCCCGCGCTCCTCCCTCTCTCCCGACTCCCCCCGGACCCGTCTCTCCCCCCTCCTCCCCCCTGCCTCGTCCGTATGTCTTTCCCCTCGCGGCCCAGCCTCTCTGAGTTAATGTCTGGACCAAGGTTCCTGAACAGCTGTCTAACCACGTGTGGCTGTGGGGGCCGGGGGGCCCCGGGCGCCAGGGGGGGCAGGAGGCCCCTGGGGGGGGTCTTGAGAATCCGGTTGGTAGCCGGGTCATAGTACCTTAGGGGAACCCGCTTGTATTTGACCTTTACCCCCACATCTCCGCCCTCCCCCTCGCTCGACCTTCTCCTCTTCCTGCCGTTGCCCCTGGCGACTGGTTTGAGGCGGGGCGTGGTGTCCTGGTTGCCAGGGGACGACAGGATGTAGAGCAGTGCGGTGCTGGGCTGCAGCGGCGTCATGATGCGCAAGTAGGAGGGGGGCAGGTGCAGAGGCCCGGCCCTCGCCTGGGGGGTCGTCTCGGGGTCAGTGGAGAGGTCCTGGCAGGGAGCAAGGCTGTCCAGAGGGATGGCTGTCTGGCAGGCGGGGGCTGGTCGGACTCTGGGGATGATGAGGGGCGTGGTCTGGGTCCCATGGCTCACCTTGACGACCTGACACCTGGAGGCCATCCTGAAGCTCCGTCCACTCCTCCTCCTGGTGCATTCTGGGTCGTCGTCGTGCTCGGCAAGGGAAAGGATGCCAGCCTCCCCCATCCTCTGGCCATGCCCCTTCCTGTCTCTGCTCCTCCCCTTCCTGTCTCCGCTCCTCCTCCCGCACCTGGGGAGAGGAGGAACACCAGAGGAACATCAGAGGAACACAGAGGAACACAGAGGAACATCAGAGGAATACAAAGGAACACAGAGGAATACAAAGGAACACAGAGGAACACAGAGGAACATCAGAGGAATACAAAGGAACACAGAGGAACACAAAGGAACACAGAGGAACATCAGAGGAACACCAGAGGAACACCAGAGGAACACCATAGGAACACAGCGGAACACAGCGGAACACAGAGGAACACCAGAGGAACACCAGAGGAACACCAGAGGAACACAGCGGAACACAGCGGAACACAGAGGAACATCAGAGGAACACCAGAGGAACACCAGAGGAACACCATAGGAACACAGCGGAACACAGCGGAACACAGAGGAACACCAGAGGAACACCAGAGGAACACCAGAGGAACACCAGAGGAACACCAGAGGAACACCAGAGGAACACCAGAGGAACACCAGAGGAACACCAGAGGAACATCCAGATTGGAATCAAGCGTGTACAGTGTGTCCTACCTGGCAAGGGACTCGCTGTCGAAGTAGCAGAATAAGTGTCCCTGGCGGAACTCCCTGACCATGGCCTCCACCTTCAGCTCGTCCTCCAGCAGCACCTGCGTCCAGGTCTTCCCCAGGAAGGAGGGGGGGATGTGGGGTGGGGCGGGCAGGATCTCCTCTATGTTGGGCTCGCGGAGTGCCCCAGCAGGGTGCAGAGCAGAGGCCAGGCGGCTGCTGTAGCCCTGCTCCTCCAGGCTCACCTGCGCCCCCGTGAGGCAGGTGAAGGCCCTGCCGTCCCCCCTCCACTCCTCCAGAGCCACCTGGACGGGGCCGTCCCAGTCTTCGCTGTCCCCTGACCCCTCACAGAGGGACGCGGGGAGGCTGAGGTGGAAGCTGTCTGTGTCCCCCTGGTGGTGGAGGGCAGGACTGCGCCCGTAGCAGAGTCTCTGGATCACCTCCTCTATCACATCTCCCACACCATCAGAGCCATTGCTTGAAAAGGTTTCATCCTGTTTCCTGTCCCTCTTTCTGGGCTTGGGGTCCGGGGACCCTGGCCCGGGCCGCTGATGGGGAAGAGAGAGTCCCCGAGGGGCGAGGGAGGAGGAGGAGGAGGAGCATCTCTCTCTCCGCCGGTTGGTCTTCCGGTGAGCTTTCCTGTGAAGAGGAGGGGTGTGGGGGCTGCACGGTCTGGGGGAGTGTGTGTGCGTCTCCTGGACATGGAGCAGCTGGCAGGAGGAGCTGGCGGAGCTGGGGAGGAGCTCCCTTGTGGACAGAGACAAGCCATCCTCCTCTGACACACACACATCCAGCTGCTTCCTGGGGGACTGAGCACTGCCCAGGGACGGCAGGTCAGCGTGGCTGGGCCTACACACACACAAACACACAGGCACACACACAGGCACACAGGCACACACGCACACACACAGGCACACGCACACACACAGGCACACACACAGATGGGTTACAGACAGTGTGCATGCTTGAATGTGTGTGTATTACTGTGGGCGGTGATGTGATACGTGTTACCGGGGCTCTGTGTATGTGTTACCGGGGCTCTGTGTATGTGTTACCGGGGCTCTGTGTATGTGTTACCGGGGCTCTGTGTATGTGTTACCGGGGGTCTGTGTATGTGTTACCGGGGCTCTGTGTATGTGTTACCGGGGCTCTGTGTATGTGTTACCGGGGCTCTGTGTATGTGTTACTGGGGCACTGTGTATGTGTTACCGGGGCTCTGTGTATGTGTTACCGGGGCTCTGTGTATGTGTTACCGGGGCTCTGTGTATGTGTTACCGGGGGTCTCCGTAGCGGTGTGGGTGGTGCTGGATGACGTCCAACAGGAATCTCTCCAGCATGCTCCCGGAGACGACCTGCGCCCTTGCTCCGCCCACCACCTCCCTGTGGCCCGCGCTCAGGATGTGCTGCAGCCAATCACACAGCACCACAGAGGGGCCAGCCAATCCAAACAGACAGATAAAAGGAAAGTGAGTGAGTGAGCGGGAATGACTGGGATGGACAATGTCTGAGAGCAGATAACTGGGTTTGGTGAGTGTGTGTGCGTACCTGCTCTACATTGTTGTAAACGACCTGACAGCAGCTGCAGTAGCCCTGTCTGGGAGGGACTCTGGATGGCCCCGCATCCCCTCTGGATGGCCCCGCCTCTCCTCTGGATGGCCACGCCTCCCCTCTGGACGGCCCCGCCTCCCCTCTGGACGGCCACGCCTCCCCTCTGGACGGTCCCGCCTCTCCCCTGGACGGACCCGCCTCTCCCCTGGACGGCCACGCCTCCCCTCTGGACGGCCACGCCTCCCCTCTGGACGGTCCCGCCTCTCCTCTGGATGGCCCTGCCTCCCCACTCAACCTGACACAGAGAGAGACAGCACTGTGACTCCACCAGCACAGAGACAGCACTGTGACTCCACCAGCAGAGACAGCACTGTGACTCCACCAGCACAGAGACAGCACTGTGACTCCACCAGCACAGAGACAGCACTGTGACTCCACCAGCAGAGACAGCACTGTGACTCCACCAGCACAGAGACAGCACTGTGACTCCACTGGCACAGAGACAGCACTGTGACACCACCAGCACAGAGACAGCACTGTGACTCCACCAGCACAGAGACAGCACTGTGACTCCACCAGCACAGAGACAGCACTGTGACTCCACCAGCAGGGAGACAGCATTGTGACTCCACCAGCAGAGACAGCACTGTGACTTCACTAGCACAGAGACAGCACTGTGACGCCACCAGCACAGAGACAGCACTGTGACTCCACCAGCACAGAGACAGCACTGTGACTCCACCAGCAGGGAGACAGCATTGTGACTCCACCAGCAGAGACAGCACTGTGACTCCACCAGCAGAGACAGCACTGTGACTCCACTAGCACAGAGACAGCACTGTGACTCCACCAGCACAGAGACAGCACTGTGACTCCACTAGCACAGAGACAGCACTGTGACGCCACCAGCACAGAGACAGCACTGTGACTCCACTAGCACAGAGACAGCACTGTGACTCCACCAGCAGGGAGACAGCATTGTGACTCCACCAGCAGCCACACTGTGACTCCACCAGCACAGAGACAGCACTGTGACTCCACCAGCACAGAGACAGCATTGTGACTCCACCAGCCAACCCCCAAAAAAGACTGGATGTGTCGTTTAGAGAGGAGGTGGTTTTGGTCCAGGTGTGATTTACCTGCAGGTGGGACCAGTTTGTCTCTGCTCTGCATCTGTGAAAACACACACACCTTATGTCCTATATCTCACTCATGTGTGGGGCTTTATGTAAAATGTATTGAGAAAACAATTTCACTGAGTTTAACCTGGATTAAACTAGTCACATTTTTCAAGGGTAATATTTTTGAGCTTTACCTTGTACAGGCTCTTCAGCAGGCATGTTCAGGCCTGCATAGGAAAGACTAAATTAGCTTCATTCACAAAAGTTAATCAGACACAGTAGTCCTTATATGTGATGCTGACCACAATACTCACATATAGTGGGTCGATTTACTAAAGCACCGGCTTCGGGTTAACCAGTGACATGATCGCAGTCAGATTAACTTCCCGTCACCCGAGTAGCCCGGGCGCTGACTCCGACAGACCTGCAACAAGTTGTGAATGGAGATACTTTCAATGCGTTGCTACACATATATTGGACAGATTGTGTGCTAGCAGATGTGCATAGCTTTGGCTGATTGATACACGTCGTTATTTGAAAATCAGCTTGCTGGCGAATAATTTTCAATGTAACATTCACATCTGCAACAAAGTTACTCACCGCGTAGTGTCCTAAAAATGTTTAATGTTCATTTAATATTTATACGAGCTACCGTGGCTAGCCTTAATCGGCACTGCCCTGCCCAGTCACTAGCTAGCCTACAAAACGCTCCAAACTTACCGGGCCAGCCAGCAAACGGTTTTTTGATTGGCCGAAACGGAGGCAGACGATGCAGATGGCCTACTGTACGATTCATCTGTCACCCCGAGAAGCTAGCGGGATATAATGGGACTTAAGAGAAACGTAAGCATATGCGGCAAACTAGCCTATCCTTTATTTTGCGGTTGTAAGACGTGTCGGGGTGAATTACGTAGCTAGAATATGATTCGGCAAGTTAAGAGTGGCAAACATCTTTTAGTGTTAAACATGGAACTGCATGGCTGGCTGACTAGCTAGCCTCCACGTTGCCTGCCAAGGATGAAAATGGTTTGTTGAATGATGGTTGGGCGCCACTGACTTCCTGTTTTGTATCTAAAGCATTTCCTGTAGTTTAAAGTTAGGTACGCGTGCATGCCCCAGCTGAAATCACCTTTTGTTGAAGTTATCCCACGCGGGTCTCATCGGCATCCGTATTTTTGCCGTGCTCTTCCCATGTATTGACGTCACAGGTGGAGCATGGCGGGGACACGCCCACTTACCGGCGTCAACGTCCAACCGCTGCACACAAGTTCAGCTTAAACCATCTAGCCATAGCGCCAACCATCCAGTAGCCTTTGCGACACACGATGCCAGCTATACATTTACACGCTTAAACGTATCAAATAAATGTAATATCCCAAGTCCACATTGCCTGCTGTCCCTGGCACAGACAGTCAGAGTGAGTGACGCCTAGAACTGATTTACAAAAAAACAACTTGACAATCAATGAATCAATGTGAAGTGCTTTATTGCATGTCTAAATCTTGTTGAAGGCGGCCACGTCCATGGACTGCACGTAGTCCTCGAAGGCAGTGATGAGCTCCTCCAGGCTGTCGGTGCCCACCTTGTCATCCTCCACCACGCAGGAGATCTGTAACTTCTTGATCCCGTAGCCCACTGGCACCAGCTTGGCTGCAGGGGGACATGGCACGTTGGTCACCATAGTAACAGATCTCAGGAGGTACAACATTAACAGGGGGACATGGCACGTTAAGTCACCATAGTAACAGATCTCAGGAGGTACAACATTAACCGCAGAAAGATTTCTGTCCTCCTTAACTGCTTCTTTAAAGGGGTCATTGATTGCAAAACCGATTATACCTTGACATTGTTGAATAACGACAGTTCGGTGGGTAAAATGGACATACAGTGAACCTCAAAGTCCATTGACACCCCTTTCCCATCTAAATCTCACAATTTGAAACTGCAGCTGTAGAACGATCGGTTTTGAAAAAGCTGCATTTGTGACGTCACAAATATAGCATCACCTTTGTCACACCCCAACATTTATATACAGGCCAGCCCTCTGGTGTTCTGGCCCAGGATCTTAGACACTAGTTTAGCTGTGCGCTGCTCTGTGTACTTCCACATGAACAACAAAGGAGGAAGTTTGAAAGTATATTGAAAATGGACCATCGTAAATGCAGTGTTCCAGGCTGTACTGGGAATGCTGACACTTCATAATCTTCCAAAGGAACCAGACACTCGAGGGGCATGGCTGTATGGAAGCAAATCGTGACCAAAATTCAAATGAAAATGCATTTCCAGAAATGCATTTTCATTTTAAGAATGTGGCTGCATTATTTGACTCAAATCAAATTAGTATTCAATCATCCTATTTGCATTTTCATCTTTAAGACTGCTCATTCTTTCCCTTAATTAAAATGAAAACGAAAAGACATTTGAAATTTAATTTTCAAAATATGCCCCAGCAAATAGATACCAAAATTCAATTTGAAATGTAAAATTTTAAAATGAAAATGCAAATGCATTTTCATTTTAAGAACGTGGCTGCAAAATCGTGACCACAATTCAAATGCATTTCCAGAAATGCATTTTCATTTTCAAGAACGTGGCTGCAAAATCGTGACCACAATTCAAATTCAAATGCATTTCCAGAAATGCATTTTCATTTTAAGAACGTGGCTGCAAAATCGTGACCAGTATTCAAATTCAAATGTATTTCCAGAAATGCATTTTCATTTTAAGAATGTGGCTGCATTATTTGACTCATAAATCAAATTAGTACTGATTAGTACTGAGCGGACATTGCATTTTCATTTTCATGTTCTGCCCGCAAAGAACTGCCCATAATTCGAAAACGAAAATGCATTCTGAGCGGCGCAGTTGAGTGACGTCAGTAGCCGCTCTTCTTCAGCTCCCTGCTGACCGAGCTACCCATCTTGTTCGGTAGGGGGCGGTGTGCACATACGCATTGCATTACATGGCAAATGTGCCGGGAAATTGATTGAATTGCCGGGTCTTTAGAGGACGCATCACAGATCATGGCGCTCCCTCAAATTGTGCAGACACTGATAGAATTAGCTGAGCTGGTAGAAACTAATAATATATCTGAGTCTGATGCCCGTGACCGAGTAGAACAAGTCACAGAGAGCTTGGCTGCATACTCTGCCGTCACAGACGTACACATTAATGAGGTTGCCATAGTAAACCTCTCTTCAGTCCTGGAACGGCTGGATGCTGTGGAGCCTCAAATGGGACGGGGACGACCAACCATCCACATCCCGTTCGAGTCCATCGAGAACTATTTATTAAATGGTCTACTTTTTCCTGTGAAAGCAAGCTGTTTCACCTTTGGCCTGGTTCAGACAAAATCTGAATTTCCGCAATCTGAATTTGAATTTCCGCAATCTGAATTTCAAGAATCTGAATTCCTGCAATCTGAATTTTAGACTGTTTTATTTTTGGATCAAAATAATTCAGTTATATTAAATTTGGCATACAAATAATTCAGATATTATATATTCAACAGCAATATATTTCAGTTTTATGAAATTCGACACACAAATATTTCATATTCAAATTCAGATACTTTTGTCAGCTTTCTGGAAATGCATTTTCATTTTCAAATTTTACATTTCAAATTGAATTTTGGTATCTATTTGCTGGGGCATATTTTGAAAATTAAATTTCAAATGTCTTTTTTGTTTTCATTTTAAATAAGGGAAAGAATGAGCAGTCTTAAAGAAGAAAATGAAAATGCAAATAGGATGATTGAATACTAATTTGATTTATGAGTCAAATAATGCAGCCACATTCTTAAAATGAAAATACATTTCTGGAAATGCATTTTCATTTGAATTTTGGTCACGATTTGCTTCCATATGGCTGAAGTTTTTCTATGAGAAGATCCCTGCTAAGTTCGACACATTCATTTGCTCGAACCATTTCACCAAACTGTTTTGAATGAAAACTTGGACAATTTAAAGAAGGATTTGCTAAGCCGCTGTTGCTGAAAAGAGGTGCTGTTCCGACCGTATGCTCATCACAAACGCAAGCTGTATGTATGATTTTGTCGCTAACAGTTAGCCTATTAGCAATGCTAACGTCTCCTGTATCTAGCATAGGTAGAATGCTAAACACGTTTCAAAACACCTTACTTAGCAAATTACTCTAGACTAGCTGTAGGTGGCATTATAAGGGAAGCTTCCGAAAAAATGGTCAGAAAACGAATAGCAGTCTAGCCTATTGCTAATGCTTGTCTAGCTCTATTTGAAAGAACTGGAGAAAGGCAGGTGTTAGATACAGGATATGTTGGCATTACTAATAACTTACCGACAAAATCATACTACAGCTTGCGGGAAAAACCACTTAATGAGCATACCATAAAATAAGAAAACCAAATGTTTTTCCCGGGACATTTTCAAAGGAAGCACCAGGGGGCATTAAACAGCACCGGGGCCATTTTCATCCTAACCAATGTTACATACCCTATGTTACATACCCTATTCAGAGACCCTAAATAACAGTGTGAAATATCCAAAAAACCCAGTCAATGACCCCTTTAAAATAAATATACTGAAGTTTAATCAATTCAACTGTTACATGAAGCGGTTACTTACACTGCCCCCAGAGCAAGCCGTCCAACTGGATGCTGCGAACACATTCCTCCAGCTTGGCCATGTCTGTCTCATCGTCCCAGGGCTTCACATCCAACAGAATCGACGACTTTGCAATGAGAATCGGCTCTGTGAATACAAGACCCAGTGGTTACCTCCTGGCGGGGGCAGACACCAAACCAGAGGCTCTTGGAACATCTGGGAGCCATCAGGTCAAAGTGGTGTCCATCACATATCAGACGAAAGATGGTGAGTTGATCATCATAGGCTTGCCAACTAATACACTTCAGTATGACAGAGGAAGCCCTCTTGGTAGGGGGGGGGGGGGCAGGTCTGTGTGTGAACTGGTGTTGGGGGGGTAGGTCTGTGTTTGAGCTTGTGGATGATCCAGATATGGAGAAGCGTACTCTTGGACTTTTTGGCGTTGTAGGCTGCCACGCGCTCCTCCTTCAACCTGATAGCCTCCTCGTCCTAAAGGAGAAGGTCAAAGGTTAGGAGTGGCCCTCAAGCCAGCAGCAAGCAGATGATACATCAAGACGGAGGGTTGGATCAGCTGGAGGCACAGGTAGATGAGTACTAGAAACCGAATACTGCCATTAGAAGTCATTGCTTCTGTCTAAGATAAATAGGGCTGATCTAGTTGTGGTACCAACTCATACCTGCCCTGCCTGTGGCTACGAGTCCCTGATCCCAGCCCTAAAAGCTGCAGAGCACCTAGCCCCCATAGTACCCCCCCCCCCCCCCCTCAATCTTACCTCCTCCTCATCGGAGCCAAACAGGTCGAGGTCGTCGTCATCCTTAGCGTCTGCGGCGGTCTGGTCCTCGACCCCCGAGGGGCCATACTGGGCCAAGGGCTTCTTCACCCCGGGGAGGCTGGGGGGCAGAGGGTCGTGAGACACATCTCACACTACCCACACGCTACTGCACACTCACTGGTCATGGTCAATCAGGCATTTTAAATTGTGCATCAAATTTATCAGGCGAAAGATGGTGTTAAAGATCATCATATAACCAGACCTTCAGGAACCACAGATAATAACTGTCACATCAACACGAGACGCACCTGGTCTTCTCCCGCTGGTAGGACTTAATGTGGTTGTACCAGCGCAGCGCGTGGCACAGCTCTGTGGAGGGGGGAGACGAGATGGCGTCAAACACGGCCACGTCCGCTTGAGACGGCACGTACCTGCACACACAGGTGACCAGGACAAGACAGGGTTTAAAACTCCCCATAGCTGAGCCTAACACCCAGCACACGTACACATTCATATAATATACATTCCTCATATTACTAACATCGGATATCAGTTTCAACTGTGATTTTACTTGTGCTCCTAATGCCAAAAGCAGAACTCGCCAAAGCTTGCTAACCCTAACCCAAGAAAACGTAAATGTTCCTGCTTCCCTAAAAGCTGCCTCAAATATCACTCAAGACTGATCCAATAAACGTTGGCTAACTAAGTAGTAGCTTCCACAGTAACCCTGCTTCAGCTGCAGCTAGCTAGGCCGTACCCGCCTCATTCTTGACGACGTCACAAGCCATGGCAGGCACAGAGGCCGAGAACGCGAGTAAAAATGTAGTAAAGGTTAATACCAACCCCTCAATGTAGCTCTTGTCTGACAAAAACGCATTCAGGACCTTAAGGCCTGCAGGTGATTTCAAATCTCCGAAGCCCATTGTTGTTCAAACTGTGTATAGCCCTCGTGCACAAGACTAGACGGTGTTCCAAGAAGAGCGAAGGAACGAGATGGGGCACGAGGAGCGCTTTATACCCGCGTGAGTGACTCCTCCTCCGGGGCCTTGTCTTGAAGTATCCTGACAAGATTCGCTTCTTTAAACGTATCATATTTTTTTTACATTATAGAGATACATTAATATTTTTACTGACAGTGTGCATAGTGAGTCGCCTTTGTTGTATGTACCAATTTATAGGTACGTCAAACCCTAAAAAAGACTTGGAAGTGTTGTTCTTTTAAATATTATGAAAGTGGAATATATCGAATTCTGGCAACCCGTGTACGGCACCTTTGCCCGGATTATAACTTCCGGGTCGTTTTGGTAAATGGTTTTGGGTTGTGACTAATCATCTCTAATTGCCCTTAATATGTTTGTGTTCTTAGTCTCAACACAATTATTCCAAATGAAATTACTCGCTCTTTCATATTTATCGTTTTGTCGTTCAACATTTCAACATCAGAAAAATAACTAAATTGACCTCACGGAAATGACGACACAGTGAACGTGCACATGTAAACTGGAGGTGCATTACATACATGTGCTGGCAGCAACACGCAATTTAGAGTCTAGTTGGACGCAAAGGAGGGGACAATTCACATGCGAGACCAAAACATCTCTACGTTTGCACCATGAGCGGTCAGAGTTATTATCCCCCTCCGGACTTTGGCTGTCCCGTTCCCGATTCGGCGGTGATAAGACCAGCAACATTCCAGTGCCAACAGCCACCCTGGAGCAACTTTCACCCCGGTATGTGGAACTGGTTCGAGCAACCGTGCACCCCGTGGGGCTACAACGGTCAAGGATCCCGGGGCGGCGGCGGGGGCGGCGGACCCCCCGGTGGAGAACATTACGGGTTCAGTCATTCACGCGGTAAGTTGACTGTGGTCCTGAAAGTGTTCGGCTCTTCTGCTGGGTGGGGAAGATACTTCACTCAAGTCACAAGGAGCATCATTGGCATTTTGAACTCCTCCAATCTGTTTCCAACACTGGTATTTTACCGCTACGTTCACAGGGCAGGGGTTCAAACGTGGTGCAAGATATGGTCCGCACCACGTCCACGTTAACAAGGTAGTAGTACACACACACCCACCCTGACCCACCTGCAGAGGGAGATTGAGGCACATGTATGAGATAACGTCTCCTTGTTGCAGCAGATGAAAAGAAAAGAACCAGAGTTTTCCCACTTCTGTGACACGTGTGACAAAGGGTTTAAAAATCAAGAAAAGTATGATGAACATATTGCTCAACATGTCAAGGTAACTAGTCCTGCTATAACTTCTAGTTTCCAGCAGTCATATTCAACACACATCCAGGAGGGACAGTGCCTTCATGAACATGATAATACGATGAAGACTGATTATAATGCATTTTCTCATAGTGTTCGGTTGAAGACTGCAGTTTTACTGCTCATGAGAAGTTGGTGAACATTCACTGGATCAATGTAGGTGGATCCACCAAGCTACAGCTGATCACATTTATTTTGAGATATTATTCCTAATTAACAGTGTGTCCTGTCCCTTTTATTAGAACCACGCCCCAGGAGCCAAAAGAATCAAGTTGGATACCCCAGAAGAAATAGTAAAATGGAGAGAAGAGAGGCGCAGGTATGTGATGGATGTTTTACTGTGTTGTAGCAGCTTCACCCAGATGACCTGATGGTGTTAACTGACTCATTCAGCTTCATCCAGATGACCTGATGGTGTTAACTGCCTCATGCAGCTTCACCCAGATGACCTGATGGTGTTTACTGTCTCATGCAGCTTCACCCAGATGACCTGATGGTGTTTACTGCCTCATGCAGCTTCACCCAGATGACCTGATGGTGTTTACTGCCTCATGCAGCTTCACCCAGATGACCTGATGGTGTTTACTGCCTCATGCAGCTTCACCCAGATGACCTGATGGTGTTTACTGCCTCATGCAGCTTCACCCAGATGACCTGATGGTGTTTACTGCCTTATGCAGCTTCACCTAGATGACCTGATGGTGTTTACTGCCTCATGCAGCTTCACCCAGATGACCTGATGGTGTTTACTGCCTCATGCAGCTTCACCCAGATGACCTGATGGTGTTTACTGCCTCATGCAGCTTCACCCAGATGACCTGATGGTATTTACTGTCTCATGCAGCTTCACCCAGATGACCTGATGGTGTTAACTGTCTCATGGCTCTGGCCCTTGGCGTTATTTGGCCAGTCACTTAATATAATATAATACTTTATTTATATAGCACATTTCATACAAGAATTGCAGCTCAAGGTGCTGGTGACCTCTAATAGGCCTGCATTTGATGATCGCAGTGTTCTAGCTGGTGTGTAGTTTATAAGGGAGTTAGCAATGTAGCTAGGCCCTTGTCCGTGTAGAGCTTTGTATGTGAGGAAAAGGACCTTAAAGTCAATTCTGAAGGTAACAGGGAGCCAGTGTAAAGTAGCTAGGATTGAACTAATGTGTTCTCTCCTTTTAGTTTTGGTTAAATCTAGCTGCAGAATTTTGAAAGAGCTGTAGTCTTTCAGTGGTTTTCTTGGGAAGACCAGTGAAAAGTACGTTACAGTAGTTCAGCCGGCTGGATATCAAAGCATGAATTAACTTCTCTGCATCATATTGGTTTTTGAATGGTCGTACCTTTGCTATATTCCTCAGGTGAAAGAAAGCTGTTTTGGTCACTTTATTAATGTGAGAGTTGAAATTCAAAGTCCAGAGATTCAGAGTCCAGGATTACACCGAACAGATTACGGATTACACTTGCCAAATAAAACCACTAGGTGGTGCTGTGTCGCTGCTGTATACCTACTAGATACTAACCCATACTAACACATACATACTAACCCATACTATACACTACAACTTTGTGATGTATGTTTGCGACACGATTACTAGTTGAAAGACTCTAATATTCAACAACTGCAGGAAATACCCAACTCTGCAGAACGTGGAGAAGAAGAGGAGAGTGATGGAGACCAGGCAGGAGAGAGGAGAGGTTCTGGAAACGGCACAGTTTGGGTATGTGTCTTGCTCTAGGCTTAAATTTAAATTTATTTGCATGTCTTTACTTTGCAGCCGCTTTTATCCAAAACATCATTCAAACAGCGTGCAGTTCTAGGAATGTTGAGTTAGAAACTGTTCCGTTGTGTTTCCAGAAGGATGAGGAGAAGAAGAGGCAGGGGGAGGGGGCCCAGAAGAGGCTTCCAGCAGGGCGGGGGGGGCAGACCCCTGGCCCCAGGAGGGGGAGGGGCAGAGCGAGCACCCCCCCTCACACAAACCTCCCAGGAGGGAGATCCTCTGGGGGCTCTGGCCAGCAGTGACCCAGGTGAGCTATGCTCGGCCCTCGTTCTGTTTTCCTGCCTGTACAGTCACTGCTCTCCTTCATAAAGGCAGGACCAGGGTGTGATACTGTTGTCCTTTCAGACTCGGACATAGAGGAGTCAGCGGACAATGCTAAGGGGGCAGGAATCACTGTGGTGCCCAAACAGATGACCTCGGGGCTGGGGGCGCTAATGGCTAACTACGGCTCTATGACAGAGAGTGACAGCGACCAGGAGCCGGACTGTGAGTTTACACACACAATCACCCCTCGGCACAGCGTCAAGGTAAAAATCATGGCCACTATTAGTGCTGGGTGCTCTTGGTGCTCTTAAGGACTAACCACAGTTTACACTAGCTTTTAGATGGCAGTTGTATGTTTACCCAACATGGTGGCCCATGTCATTGGTGTGGGCCTAACCCTGACCCCTGTAGCTCCACAAACACAGACCCGCCCTGTGAACCCTCCTGTCTTTCTTATGTCGTCACAGCGCTTGAGTGCTCTTACGTTTTGACGGTTAGGAGAACGCATTTAAGCAGATTTCTGTTTTTTATACATGTCTCTGCTTGTCAGTGCTCCCAATCCAGAGAGCCAGCCTGCTCCTGTCGGAGAACCAGGTGCTTTTGAAGTCAGTCAGCCCTCAGAACCCAACACAGTCTCTGGGAAGGAGACCATACCCTGAGAGCATGAAGCCCAGGCCTGTTCCCCCCCTACCTCCCTGCAGTGGAAGGAGAGGGGGCCGGAGGGGGCAGCAACACACAGCACTGCCCCGGCGCCGTGCCACTTTACTGGAGATGGTAATATGGGTTAACAGGAGTGGGAAGCATTCACTTAGATTTATTTTAGTATCTGAAAAATTCTCGTCTGTTCTCAACCCTGCAGCTGCTGGCTCCAGACATCCGCCATGAGAGGAACGTTCTCCTGCAGTGTGTACGCTACATCGTGCGGAACAACTTATTTGGTCTGGAGGTTAAAACTCTGAACAGACAGGAGTCAGAGAAGAGGGCAGTGAGCGCTACAGAGGACAGGGCAGTGAGCGCTACAGAGGACAGGGCAGTGAGCGCTACAGAGGAGAGGGCAGTGAGCGCTACAGAGGACAGGGCAGTGAGCTCTACAGAGGAGAGGGCAGTGAGCTCTACAGAGGACAGGGCAGTGAGCGCTACAGAGGACAGGGCAGTGAGCGCTACAGAGGAGAGGGCAGTGAGCTCTACAGAGGAGAGGGCAGTGAGCGCTACAGAGGAGAGGGCAGTGAGCTCTACAGAGGAGAGGGCAGTGAGCTCTACAGAGGAGAGGGCAGTGAGCTCTACAGAGGACAGGGCAGTGAGCGCTACAGAGGAGAGGGCAGTGAGCGCTACAGAGGAGAGGGCAGTGAGCGCTACTGGAGAAGACCTTAGGATCCTAAAGGAGAGAGAGAGTCAAGCTGGTAACAGTCACATGAGGTCAGCAGAGCTAGCTAGCGACCAGCCACCAGTTCACTGCCTCAGATGGCAGGTTGACAGTCTGAGTGTTTCCAGTCTGAGTGTTTCCAGTCTGAGTGTTTCCAAGGTGTTCTCTGAGCAGAGGCCCAGTCAGACATCAGGCGCTGATGTCATGGAGACGGTAGTTGAGCGAGGCATGCCACACAAGGAACACCTCCACACTCTGCCCCTGGAAGAGAAGCCTAACCCTGGGATTAGACCTCCTATAGACCCAGACCAACCCTATAGACCTTCTACAGACCAGCCTTATAGACCTCCTACAGTCCCAGATCAGCCCTATAGACCTCCTACAGACCCAGACCAGCCCTATAGACCTTCTACAGTCCCAGACCAGCCCTATAGACCTCCTACAGTCCCAGACCAGCCCTATAGACCTCCTACAGTCCCAGACCAGCCCTATAGACCTTCTACAGACCCAGACCAGCCCTATAGACCTCCTACAGTCCCAGACCAGCCCTATAGACCTACTACAGACCAGCCCTATAGACCTTCTACAGACCCAGACCAGCCCTATAGACCTCCTACAGTCCCAGACCAGCCCTATAGACCTCCTACAGACCAGCCCTATAGACCTCCTACAGACCCAGACCAGCCCTATAGACCTCCTACAGTCCCAGACCAGCCCTATAGACCTCCTACAGACCAGCCCTATAGACCTCCTACAGACCCAGACCAGCCCTATAGACCTCCTACAGTCCCAGACCAGCCCTATAGACCTCCTACAGACCAGCCCTATAGACCTTCTACAGACCCAGACCAGCCCTATAGACCTCCTACAGTCCCAGACCAGCCCTATAGACCTCCTACAGACCAGCCCTATAGACCTCCTACAGACCCAGACCAGCCCTATAGACCTCCTACAGTCCCAGACCAGCCCTATAGACCTCCTACAGACCAGCCCTATAGACCTCCTACAGTCCCAGACCAGCCCTATAGACCTCCTACAGACCAGCCTTATAGACCTCCTACAGACCAGCCCTATAGACCTCCTACAGACCAGCCCTATAGACCTCCTACAGACCAGCCCTATAGACCTCCTACAGTCCCAGACCAGCCCTATAGACCTCCTACAGACCAGCCCTATAGACCTCCTACAGTCCCAGACCAGCCCTATAGACCTACTACAGACCAGCCCTATAGACCTCCTACAGACCCAGACCAACCCTATAAACCTCCTACAGACCAGCCCTATAGACCTACATACCAGCCCTATAGACCTCCTACAGTCCCAGACCAGCCCTATAGACCTCCTACAGACCAGCCCTATATACCTCCTACAAACCAGCCCTATAGACCTACAGACCAGCCCTATAGACCTCCTACAGTCCCAGACCAGCCCTATAGACCTCCTACAGACTTGGGGAGTGTTTCTCCCCAGGCAGCAGGACTGTGTGAGCCTGTTGAAGATGCTCTGCCTGGCGTGGTGGTGGTAGAGGGAGGGGCTGCTCACTGCGGGCGTGGAGAGCTACATCATCTGGGTCTGACCTCTAGTAGCCCCCTCAAGCCCAAAGTGTCGATCTACGATGATGAAATATGGGAGATCACAGATAGAAATACTGAAGACCCCTATGGAAATATCTAAGTATAAATGAAGAATGAGGAAGAGATCCCCAAAAGGACCCCAAAAGGGTTAAGGTTAGAAGAGATCCATTTCCTTTGCATTATGTTGTCTTTTTGATAGAGATGATCAAACATTATGTCATTTCAGTCATGTATTATACAATGATTTTTTTTTCGTATTTAAAATAAAGGACAGGCCTAATATTGGACCATTTTGAAGTGTTCATTCTGAGGTGTGGAAGCACAGGTTGTTTACAGATGCAGAGTTTACTCAGTGTTAACTCAGCTTTTATGTTGCCCAACCTTTGGAGTCATTCCACAGAAGACCACTCCATACCCTGGGTCTGTCTTCCTTCAGGTGTGACAGCATTTTTATGATAGGTGGGGATGCTTGCTTGCTCAAAGTCTTTTGCCTTTGCTTGCTTTGACTCCTCCCCCTGCTGCCTGAGTTAAACAAGTCCTTCATGCCTGGCTGAGTGATCACGGCCCTCCTCACTCCTAACACTCCACAGCGTGAGTTGTTGCCTGAAGGTGGGGAGAAGAAACAGGCTGAAGGTGGGGAGGAACAGCCATGGGGGAGGTCAGGGTCATGATGAAAGATTCACCTTTGATGCATTTTCTGTTTATATAATGAACCATACAAACTAGTTTAATCCAGTCCGTTATAGCCATTACAACATTAAGCAAACATACATGTTTTAAGCTTTATAAAAAGATTTCTATTTAAAAATAATTGCACAAATTTAGCCTCAATCTAATCAATCTGAGGTTCACCTCAAGGTTCCCATTTTGTGATGTAACACTTGGCACGATGAAGATTAATGACAGAGCTAGTGATGCATTGTATTAAAATATTTTACAAAACAATTTATAAATACACTCTTGCATAAGAAATGTTATCTTTGATAGTAGGCGACATTTTGTCGTCTTAATGTGGGGGAAAACGAGGTACGTTTAAGGGTAAGGGGTCTGAGGACATGCGCAGTAGGCGTGTTTGCATTCGCTCAGTCACCTCCCACCTCAGTGACAGCCCGAGGCAGCTAGGCTAACCCGCCGCTGGGTTACCGGAGCGGTAAAGAGGCCAATGCTGGGGATGAGACAGCAATTGTAGAAAGAGAAAGGTGAATAACTCAACGCATTTACATCTGAGAAAAGAAGAATATCGTCAACCAACATCACGTTTTCTTCCTGGGAATGTGTCATTAAGTTGATCTTTTCGTCGTCAAACCACGTTTGACCAATGAGATTTGTGGAAGATGAGACTCAACGCCTCGCAGCGATGGGGTTGAGGAGGTCTTGCGGCAGGAGCTGAACTTGAAGCTCCATTATCAACGTCTCGTTATTTTTGCGTGACATATTTGTTACAGTTTTAAAATTGTATTAGTTAGAAATTACAAGTCTGATAGTCATTGAAGTGTACAGAAAAGGCGTCTGTATCCGCATTTACCCAGCTAGCTAGCACCGTCAGCTGGCTAGCCAGCAGTGGGACAGCTAACCTTGGTTAGCAGGTGGGCTAGCTAACGTAGTCTGCTTTCACAACAGTCCCGTACTTTTAGTACTGAACTGTTGGCCCTTCTTTTGCTCTGGTCGGACCAAATCACCAGGACTATTCAGGAGATCCGTCCGGAGGTAGGAAAATGTCGCACCCTACAGCTTTCCACCACAGACGGGGCAGTAGCAGTACATCTGCGTCATCTGTTGCATCGAGCGGCAGTTACGTTAACCCCACGGAAGACCATCAAACTACGCCGCAGCCTCTAAACCAGCCCTGCTCCTCTTCCCCCGGGCCCCACCAGCACCCCCACAGCGCGAGCACTGCCCCTCAGTCTCAGTCCGTTGTGAAGAAGAAGAGCGGCTTCCAGATTACAAGCGTCACCCCGGCCCAGATCTCCGTGAGCACCAACAACAGCGTAGCGGACGACACGGAAAGCTATGACGACATGGACGAGTCGCACACGGAGGATCTCTCCTCCTCGGACATGCTTGACGTGTCTGTGTCCCGGGCCACAGACACTGGCCTCCCAGAGAGAAGCTCTTCAGACGAGACTCTAAACAGCCTCCAAGGGGTGGAAACCCCTGGACTGGTGTCCCCCAACGAGCCCCTGCACCCCCACTCCCTCCCCGCTGTGTCTCAGCAGCAGCAGTTGGTGAACGGGGCTGCCCACCCGCTCCAGCTCCCCCCTTGCTTGCAGAGTGTGGAGGCTGCAGCTCCTCTCTCAGCGCCCGGCCAGGCCAGAGGAGCGGCTGCTGCAGCTCCTCTGCCCCCTGCCCCCTTTGTAGAGACAGAGCCACCCCGCAGCACGAGCCTGGCGCAGGCTAACGCTACTGCTGTCAGCAACACTCTTCTCTCTTCAGGCCCCATGGCCCTGGACAGCACTGTGCAGGGGCCCTCCACTGGAGGAGGAGCTGGGGGCCTGTCTGGAGCCGGGGGCCTGTCTGGAGCCGGGGGCCTGTCTGGAGCCGGGGGCCTGTCTGGAGCTGGGGGCCTGTCTGGAGCCGGGGGCCTGTCTGGAGCCGGGGGCCTGTCTGGAGCTGGGGGCCTGTCTGGAGTGGGAGGCCTGTCTGGAGTGGGAGGCCTGGCTGGGGGCCCAGCTGGGGTCACCACTACCACTCAGTCACAGTCTACCCCTGGCTCTCGTTTCCGAGTGGTGAAGCTGGACTCCAACTCTGAGCCCTACCGCAAGGGGAGGTGGATGTGTACGGAGTACTATGAGAAGGAGGTTCCCCCTGCAGCCGCTGATGCCAGCCCCAGGCCTGGGGAGGCCCCGCCCCCCGAGGGAGAGGCAGGAGGAGCAGCCCCTGCACCCCAAACCCTGCAGTCTTATCAGCAGCACACGCAAGACTTCACCAGCCCACAAGCCATCCAGAACCTCCCTGCTCTGGTCCAGAACCTCCCTGCTCTGGTCCAGAACCTCCCTGCTCTGGTCCAGAACCTCCCTGCTCTGGTCCAAAACCTCCCTGCTCTGGTCCAGAGCCCCCCCCTGACTCGTACAGGCCCTCACCATCCTGGCACTAACCTGGTCCAGCCAGGACAGTCCAGCCTGGCCTCCTCTCTCCCCTCAACCCCCCAGGTCATGACCCTGGCCCCTTCTGGCATGGTCCAGCACCTGGCCTATGCTGTGGATGCCCAGCCCGGCCGTGGGGGCTATCCTGCCCAGCTTTCTACAGGGCAGCTGGCCATGGCCGGGGGCAGGCAGCCAGACTTCATCCAGCCCACCGCCCCCTTCCAGGCCCAGGCCCAGGCCCCTCTGGCCCCCGCCCCCACAGGAGCTTCCCTGCTGGGGCTCGGTGGTGCCAGTCAGCCCTTTCAGGGTCAGGGCCCTTCCTCCCAGACTGTCTTTGCTCCAGCCCAGCCCTCCTCCAGCCCCCGGGCTCCTTCCCACACATACCTGCCTCTGACCACCCTGCAGGCTGACCTCCAGCCTCTCCTGACCCACGGCATGGCCCTCAGCCAGGCCCACGGCGGGGCTGCTCACCTGGGCAGCATGCCCTCCCTGACGGCCTCTCAGCTCCAGGACGCCCAGAGGCTGCTGTTCCAGCACCAGGGCCTTGCAGGGCTGCCCAGGCTAGGGGCCACGGGCGGTGGGGAGCCTGGCACAGAGGCCAGAGCTGCTGGGGGAGCAGGCAGGGGGGAGGCGGGCGCAGAGGCCAGGGCTGCTGGGGGCCTGGGCCACATGGGAGACACTGACGCAGCGCTGAGGAGTCAGCATGCAGACGAGGAGGACAGGTGAGGATGAACTGGGGATGGGAGTGTGAGGGAGGGATGAGTGTGTGTTTACATGCCAGTGTGAGGGAGGGGTGGCTTGTCTAGACTTTGTGAGACGAGTCCCCCCCCCCCCAACACTCACAATAAGAGGAACAGATGATTTCCCCCAGTTAGATGTGTGTATCATGTGGAACAGGTACAGGTACAATGCGTGCGTGTTAGTGTGTGGCACGCTTCTCTCCCCCAGAGCCAGTAGCAGGTTCAGGTTGCAGCTGTCTCCGTGAGTGTGTGTGAGAGAGTTTGTGTGTTTCTCCCACTATGCTGTGTTGATATGACAGCGCTCAGTCCTGGTCAGGCTGAGACACTGACACTAACCCAGAGCAGGCGTGTAGAGCAGGCGTGTAGAGCAGGCGTGTAGAGCAGGAGTGTAGAGCAGGCGTGTAGAGCAGGCGTGTAGAGCAGGCGTGTAGAGCAGGCGTGTAGAGCAGGCGTGTAGAGCAGGCGTGTAGAGCAGGCGTGTAGAGCAGCTGTCAGCCTCCAGATCCTCTCACACTTTCACCACTTTGGCTTCCCTCTTGTTTTGGGTAGCTGGTAACAGTGTGGGTTTGGGTGTTGGTGTGTGCATATTAGCTCATGTCTAATCATGTCTGATCACACCTGCATCTAGCTGGCTTTCGCCATCTTTGGTCGGCTACAACGCTACAAACCACCTCAGAATGTGTCGGGAACTGAGTGCTGGTCCATGCGGACCAGAATGAAGGTTTAAGTTCAGGCTACAGCAGGTCAGTTTGTTCAATTCAGTAAGCCTAATTTCCCGTAGCCTGACTGGTTTGTTTATATATATTTAGTCATTTAGCAGACGCTCTTATCCATATATGATTTTTTTTAATTTATTGCCTTGTTCATATTTGCCTGGTTAAGCACAATGGCCACAGTGTTGGCTGGTATAGAGACCAGTCCCTTTCCGTATACACTCCTAACCCTAACCCTATACACCCCTAACCCTATACACTCCTAACCCTAACCCGTATACACTCCTAACCCTAATCCGTATACACTTCTCGCACAGTAAAACTGAGATGTCAATCACTGTTCTCAGTACATCCACCCTGTTACTGGGTGGAATTACAGCTCCCATTCTGAGCGGGCTGGGTGGAGGGGTGTTGGGGGCAGATGAGAACTTTCATGAACGCCAAATGTTTTCCTAAATCCAATTCAGAAAAAATACCTTCTTAAATTCTTAACTGCGTTCGAGAATGAGGCCCAATATCCTTTAAGTATTTTTCCAAGGTCATTGGCCTTCCAGAGGCTGTGTCCCCGTGTGTGTGTCCCCGTGTGTGTGTCCCCGTGTGTTTGGTTTTGTGTGTAGCTGCCTGTGTTGTACCTGGGAATTTGTGCTCCTCATGCCTTCTGGACCAATACTGGTCACATGGCGTATGCCAATAATGAACAGGGATTGGCAGGATCAAGAATAGTGCTTCTTGCTTCTGGCTACAAAAGGTTTGTGTGGACTTAATGTTTAGCATTTGCAATTTAGCTAAGAGGAGCTTTACGTCTCCATGGTGCAAGTATATGGACATAGTTTCAAACAAACTAGTTTCAGGGTATCGTTTAGTGTGGATTCACTCTCCTGGTGCAGCCGGCTGCAGTTTAGTGTGGATTTACTCTCCTGGTGCAGCCGGCTGCAGTTTAGTGTGGATTCACTCTCCTGGTGCAGCCGGCTGCAGTTTAGTGTGGATTCACTCTCCTGGTGCAGCCGGCTGCAGTTTGTCCTTCCAGCAGCTAGGTGTCAGTGTTGTCACACAAACTAACCTCGACTCTAACCCCCTAACCTCTGTCTAGGGTGCTCACCAGGGACGCCCTCTCTCTCACCCTCTCCCTCCCTCAGCCTCACCCTCCCTCCTTCATCCTCTCCCTCCCTCAGCCTCACCCTCCCTCCTTCACCCTCCCTCCTTCACCCTCTCCCTCCCTCAGCCTCACCCTCTCCCTCCTTCACCCTCTCCCTCCCTCAGCCTCACCCTCTCCCTCCCTCCCTCAGCCTCACCCTCTCCCTCCCTCAGCCTCACAGAACCTCAGTTGCACACCCTAACCCTCTCATCATCTCATCTCTCTAACCCTGAACCAATACCGAAAGCAGGTCAGTCTACTGGTACAGTCAAGGTTGTCTGCCCTAACCCTTTAACCATGAGAGGCTGGTGAGTTGAAGAGTTAGAAAGGTGCTTTGTTGTTGTTAGGGTGCTTTGTTGTGCGTTGGATGTTTTGAAACTGGACTCTACTCATTGTTGGATGCCACCTGCTGGCTCTCTCACTGTGATTGGCTGGGAGCAGGGGTCTGTATCCTGGCTCTCTCACTGTGATTGGCTGGGAGCAGGGGTCTGTATCCTGGCTCTCTCACTGTGATTGGCTGGGAGCAGGGGTCTGTATCCTGGCTCTCTCACTGTGATTGGCTGGGAGCAGGGGTCTGTATCCTGGCTCCCACTGACAGTAACACACAGACACACACACACACACACTCATACACACACACACACACACACACAGTATGGGACATTGACAGATCGATGGCAGGCGGGCGAGTTTCTGAAAGGGTTGTAGATTTTAGGCTTCTCATACTGTCATGTGATCTGCTGATCTGTTTTTTTTGCTGTCATTCAAAACCTTGCTGCACTGGTCCACCAACTGTGTGTGTGTATGTGAGAGAGAGAGTGTGTGTGTGTGAGAGTGTGTCTGTGTGAGTCAGTAGTGTTGTATCTCAGAAGGTCTTCATGCTGTATTCTGCTGTATGTGGAGGTTACAAAAGGCTTTGTGTTTGAGCCAGAGTTCAAGTCAAGTCTCTTGCCATCTGATCTGTCCCGAACACTGTATTGTTAAATCTTAGGAATTAAAAGCATGTCCTGCCAGTTGTAGGATAACGTTATGGGGTTTACTGCAATCTGAAGAAACACAAATTAACAACTGTTTCAATTTCATAACTGTATTTTTCAACATTTTGGTATCTGTCTATCATTTATCTTGGTGCCACACACCTTGCATGTAGCTGTTTGCTTACTGCCACTGTTTACCTTGCATGTAGCTGTTTGCTTACTGCCACTGTTTACCTTGCATGTAGCTGTTTGCTTACTGCCACTGTTTACCTGCCATTGTTATTGAAAGAAAAACTACTGACAGGCCCCACTCCGGGAGGCCTGGTGTCGCCATCTTCAATGCATGTTGTGATATGTGAGTGTGCGCACATGATGACATAGCGCATGCAGTAGCACATGATGACATAGCGCATGCAGTAGCACATGATGACATAGAGCATGCAGTAGCACATGATGACATAGAGCATGCAGTAGCACATGATGACATAGAGCATGCAGTAGCACATGATGACATAGAGCATGCAGTAGCACATGATGACATAGAGCATGCAGTAGCACATGATGACATAGCGCATGCAGTAGCACATGATGACATAGCGCATGCAGTACCACATGATGACATAGCGCATGCAGTAGCACATGATGACATAGCGCATGCAGTAGCACATGATGACATAGCGCATGCAGTACCACATGATGGCATAGAGCATGCAGTAGCACATGATGACATAGAGCATGCAGTAGCACATGATGACATAGAGCATGCAGTAGCACATGATGACATAGAGCATGCAGTAGCACATGATGACATAGAGCATGCAGTAGCACATGATGACATAGAGCATGCAGTAGCACATGATGACATAGCGCATGCAGTAGCACATGATGACATAGAGCATGCAGTAGCACATGATGACATAGAGCATGCAGTAGCACATGATGACATAGCGCATGCAGTAGCACATGATGACATAGAGCATGCAGTAGCACATGATGACATAGAGCATGCAGTAGCACATGATGACATAGCGCATGCAGTAGCACATGATGACATAGAGCATGCAGTAGCACATGATGACATAGAGCATGCAGTAGCACATGATGACATAGAGCATGCAGTAGCACATGATGACATAGAGCATGCAGTAGCACATGATGGTATAGAGCATGCAGTAGCACATGATGACATAGAGCATGCAGTAGCACATGATGACATAGAGCATGCAGTAGCACATGATGACATAGAGCATGCAGTAGCACATGATGACATAGAGCATGCAGTAGCACATGTAGGCAAAGGGCAGGGGACATGCAGCTCGTCATACGTTCAGTATCGTATAATAGATATAACGCCAATAAAAGAAAACAGAAATACATTAATACATTTACATTTAAATGCATTTTTGATTTAGCATGAAGATTCAGTAAGCCTAATTTCCCGTAGCCTGACTGGTTTGTTTATAAATGATTCAGAGTCTGAAGACTTAAGTGCGACTGGAGTCCGAGTGTCAGTCTCCATCTCTGGTGTGAGATAGAGGCAATGAGACTGTAGTGCAGTGTTTGGCACCCCCCCATACACACACATGCATTTCAATGATCAGTGTGATGTCATTTAAAAATCCATACTGAAATTAAAATGCATTCTTTAAAAAGTATCTCTCCCTCTGTTTCTTTCTCTCCCCTCTCTCTCTCTCTCTTTCTCTGCCACTTGCTCAGTTTTTCTTTCTCTGTGTGTTTCTGTCTCCCTCCTCTCTCTCTGTTTCTCTGTCTCTCTCTGTTTCTCTCTCTGTTTCTCTCCCTCTCTCTGTTTCTCCTTCTCTCTGTTTTTCTCTCTGTTTCTCTGTCTCTATCTCTCTGTGTTTCTCTCTCTCTCTGTTTCACTCTTTCTCTGTTTCTCTCTCTCTCTCTCTGTTTCTCTCACTCTCTGTTTTTCTCTGTCCATCAAGGAGGCATCCCTTGCTCCTCCACGTGCCCCACTGCTTGCTTGTGCAGCACACCTATACAGACTGTATCTGTATCGATGTTTCCTACGTTGGCGTAGTTCCTGTCAGAGCTTCATGTATTTTTCCCCTGAGCGACGTCATGCTTGTTATCTAACCTGACTGGGGCGGGGCCACGGAGGGCGGGGCTGGAGGGTGAGGCGGCCATCTTGTGTCCGTGTGTTTGTTTACCAAGATGGTTCAGATGGAGGCAGATGTAGGAGGGCACCGTGGCAACGCCAAGCCCAGCTCCTCCCTGGAGACATAGCTGAGCTACATCAGACACAATCATGTCTCGACATATAAAACTATTTAATAATTTTTACCTTACTTTATTGAGGAATCTTTAAAAAATAACATTGTTAAACTTGTTTATTCCTTCTGATGCTCCTCCATCATACACATTGTCCTTCTTTGGTCTGTAGGATTATCTCAGTGTCCATACAGTCTGGTTAGGTAATATCTGGGTCACAATGTACAGGCCATGTAGAGCACATGCGTGCACACACAGCAAAGCTCAACCAAGGATGCAGTAAGGCATCGAATCATGGGCTGTCTTTGCCATCCCCTCTCAACGGCTTCTTACCATTGGCTCAGAAGGAATGGCGTCAGTTGGCTGAGACGAGGAGTCAGGTAGATCTCCTGCTGAGGTGTTTGTCCCTGAGGGTGGCAGCGACCATCAGCGGAGGGGAAACTGATCGGAGGTCACATGCACAACTCTCCCAGCTTGTGATTGGTGGAAGTGGAAAGGGCGAGCGAACAGTAATCTGCTCAGAACATCTCGTTCCTTTGTCTCGTCAGTTGGACATTATGTTCCCTAACACGCGCCCACAAACCCCCCCCCCAGACCAACCCCCCCCATGACATTGTTGTTATTATGTTTGTACGGTGGTGAAAGTGCGCCCAATACTGAGGTACAAGTGAGCTAACATGCTCTCTGAGTGTGTGTGTGTGTGTGTGTTGATACAAAGCGACAGGATATTTACCAGTCTACGGGCTGGTCCAACACGCCTCCATGCTGGGTCGCCACAAAGGGGTTAACGAACCTTAAACCCAAACTGAGGGCTGAAAACAAGTGAACTCCAGATAACCACACCTCTTGTACATCCCATAATGCCAAGGCAACTGTGAGAACCAGGAAGGGGCGGAGCCAGGGCTGGTGGGCGCATGCTGGGTGTGTGGTCGGATGCGGCTTATCCTATTGGACGAAACCCCTAATCTCCCCTGACGGTTTACATAACGATTGAGAGTCACGTGGCCCTTGGAAGCGGTGACATCACTGATGACATCACTAGTAACCCTCCAGTCTCCAGTGCTAGGAGCTTGTATGATGTATACATGTGATATAGGGGTGAATGGGAGGACACGCAGAGCAAGAGAGCTCGGACACCAGCATCCAGATGTCCTCTATTGTTCCTGCTGCCTGATGTGAGCCGTTTTGGGAGAAGCAGAGCAGGGGGTCAGAGGTCGCGGGAGGTGAGGGTGAAGGGTCTGGAGAGAGGGGCTGGGTGAGGGAGTCTGGAGGGACCCACTGCGGGTGTGGATGCTGATGAGGGCGCTGGGGCCGGAAGGATCACAGAGACAGAACCGGATGGGCCTCCAGCTGCTCCTCTGGGACCTGGAGAAGCATCTGAAGAGGTAACGAGGCTGCAGGGAGGCTGGGGGCAGTAAGGAGGAAGGAGGGAGGCTGGGGGCAGTAGGGAGGAAGGAGGGAGGCTGGGGTGTGGTAGGGAGGAAGGAGGGAGGCTGGGGGCAGTAAGGAGGAAGGAGGGAGGCTGGGGTGTGGTAGGGAGGAAGGAGGGAGGCTGGGGGCAGTAGGGAGGAAGGAGGGAGGCTGGGGTGTGGTAGGGAGGAAGGAGGGAGGCTGGGGTGTGGTAGGGAGGAAGGAGGGAGGCTGGGGTGTGGTAGGGAGGAAGGAGGGAGGCTGGGGGCAGTAGGGAGGAAGGAGGGAGGCTGGAGTGTGGTAGGGAGGAAGGAGGGAGGCTGGGGGCAGTAGGGAGGAAGGAGGGAGGCTGGGGGCAGTAGGGAGGAAGGAGGGAGGCTGGGGGCAGTAGGGAGGAAGGAGGGAGGCTGGGGTGTGGTAGGGAGGAAGGAGGGAGGCTGGGGTGTGGTAGGGAGGAAGGAGGGAGGCTGGGGTGTGGTAGGGGGCTGTAGTGAGGTAAAGGGTTAAATCTTGTGGAAAGACTAAAGAATACTGTACTGTAGGTAGCTGGAGCACAGGGAGCCTGCAGGTTAAGTGTGACAACAGAGTTGCTACTTTGTGGTTCCAGCATGTGTCAGATGTCAGTAGGTGGACAGGCACCTCAGATTGATATTAATATGGTAATAATAATAATATCATATTTAAATATAGTTGTTTTTCTTCAGCACAGTCACATAAGTTTTAGAGAGTTTAGGCAGTCTGTGGTAGTTTAGATGTTTGTGTGTATTATGTTATCAGCATGTGTCAAAATGTCCGGGTTTTTCAGTAGAGGACACATGCTTTGTGTCGATTACAACTTACACATGTCTTTGTAGACGACAGGTGGAAGCCCCGTCAGGTGGAAGCCGTGTCAAACCCAAGAGACCGCAACAATCCGACCCCCCAGCCGTACACTCCCATCATACAATAAAAGCTCGTCAATAAGCCATAATAATCATTTCAACTGCTTCTCGCGTCCTAAAACAATAGAGTAGCAAATGCATTTACATTATTGTAAAACAAACTAACTTTGCTTTCGTTAAATATCAGACGTGTTTGTGTGGCTTTATTCCATAATGGGTTTGGTGCTTGTGCTGGCTGCTGATTGAGTTGACGGACAACAATACTACCAGGTGGGGGCGTGTCTGCATAGATGATTGAAATTTAACAGTTCTCCGCCAATCCCGTGTCGAGCAGCGTTGTGTTCGTGAATAAATTATGCGACTCGGGATGTCAGCTGCAGCCTCGAGACAGAAGCGGTCTCGCTCGGTTTGCCATTGTGCTGCACGTGAAGCAGACTGACCCGGCAGCGAGCCAGCTTCGCCCGGAGATCAGATCTCCGGCCTGTTTATAATTTTATATCGTTGGATTTTTGTACGTTCTTATTTTGGTGTTCATGGATGTATTAGCATGAATTCCCATTGTTACACAGTGGCGATGGACCTTGGCGTTTGTCAACTGAGGAATTTTTCTATATCGTTTTTGTCTTCTGTGCTTGGAAAAGAGAATTCTTCTGTGAAAGTTGACAATAGGTAAATAATTCCCTTAGTAATGTTATTGTAAACTCATGCATGGCAAATTCATAGAAGGGAAAAACGGCAAGATGATCGATGTGTAGCGAATTAATGGGGAATGATTGTGGAGTGGGTTGCCTTACATTGCAGTGCATTGATTAGATTTTCTATTAAATACATTAGGCCATAGAACGGATTTGTAATTATATTATCGGTGTCGTGCATATGTGCACCTAAGGTTCGTTTAGGTGCTATCCTGGGGCTGTGGCTCGGGCGGTTATGTGCACTTTATATAATCTGTCCGAGACGATGTTATAAAAGACGTGTTGTTTATCTTGAGGGTTCTGTTTTAAACACTTACATCCAGAAAATTCAAGATTTGGGACTGAACTCTTTATTGTATTTATGACCGTGTGGCTTTGAGAAAATGCTGAAAATTAAACATGACAGGAATTAGTTTATGATGCTCCTTTTCTGTTCTACCATTCCCAAAATCTGTCTAAAAATCACGAGATAAAAAAAATCACAGTTTAAAGTAGGCTACAGTTTGGGGCCATCAAAACATTGAGAGACCAATGCACCTTTTTCTTTAATAAAAAATACGTTTAGAAGGACCATTTTGAGTGAGGAACAGAAGGGTATAATTTTCAGTGGCCTCTTACATTTTACCGTTCTATTACTAACTCAAAATTGTCCTTCTCAACTTTTTTTTATTATTAAAGAAAAAGGTGGAGTGGTCTCAATGTTTTCCAGAGCTGTAGCCTACATGTTGGTGAATCCTACGTTTTTCTGTCTTTCAGCTCATCGGGCGCGAGTGTGGTGGCCATAGACAACAAAATTGAACAAGCAATGGTAAGTTGGTTATTTCAAAGTTATTATATAAGACCAATAAGGCATTCATTACGTGAAATGTAAATTAATGCGCTGTTTTGAGCTTCCCTTTTGGCCTGAGCAGGAAGGTTAATGTAGCCTAACTGCAGTCAAGTGGGATACCAGCCTGTAACAAAGGATACATTAGATACGTATTTGGACACTAAAAGCTATGTATTTATTTTCAACAATTTAGTTAGTGTTTGCGTGTTAGATCGTTTAACTTCTTTGAACAAATACAGTACAAGTGACATTCGATTGAATTGAGATCGAAGAGTCTGCAGACTCTCATTCATGTATGATTACTGAGCCGCAGACTGAATGAATGGAGAAGTTAAAATCCGTGTTAAACGGGATTTGGGATTTGTGTAGATGTAACCTACACACGAGTTTGTCATTGCTGCTGTTAATATGTGATTACTCAGGGGTTATAAATGGCAGTATTCTGTTGTGCTGCGGACACGTGCAACTATGATCAAACCGAGATGAGAGCTGGGCAGCAGGCCTAATTAAAGACGCAGTCGATAGTCTACTTGGTACTTTTATGTCACTGATGACTTTGTCCGGCTGTAAAGGCCTGTTTGCATCAAGCGCGGGCCAACGATGCTTAACACGCGATGGTGTCTCCCGCGTGTTGCTATGCAAGCGGCTCCGTTATATATAACCTGCCTGTCGGTTGGCTCCGCCCTCGCGATGCAGAACATTTTGTTCCTGTGCTTTTCGCACCCGCGGGGTGGTTCTCGCGCCATGGAGGATGCACAGATTACACATAAATTGCATTAGCAGACTGGCAGTACCTCATACAATAGACTGCTGACTTCATCACGGGGATGACAGACTAAAGACCCTTTGATCTCCACATGATTATTTAAAAGATAATGGGAATTATAATCAGTCTGGTTTTCATGTTTAGGTCAGAATTCAGTCTGGTTATTTATCAAGTGTGTTGAGCTTGTTTTAGTTTGTTCTCTGACATTTGTTGCACTTGTCTGTAGATGGGAAGTGTCCTAGTCTGTAGTGTCCTGGTTTCCTGGTCTGTAGAGGGGTAGTGTCCTGGTCGGTAGTGTCCTGGTTTCCTGGTCTGTAGAGGTGTAGTGTCCTGGTCGGTAGTGTCCTGGTTTCCTGGTCTGTAGAAGGGTAGTGTCCTGGTTTCCTGGTCTGTAGAGGTGTAGTGTCCTGGTCTGTAGTGTCCTGGTCTGTAGAGGGGCAGTGTCCTGGTCTGTAGAGGGGAAGTGTCCTGGTCTGTAGTGTCCTGGTCTGTAGAGGTGTAGTGTCCTGGTCTGTAGAGTGTCCTGGTCTGTAGAGGGGCAGTGTCCTGGTCTGTAGAGTGTCCTGGTCTGTAGAGGTGTAGTGTCCTGGTCTGTAGTGTCCTGGTCTGTAGTGGGGCAGTGTCCTGGTCTGTAGAGGGGAAGTGTCCTGGTCTGTAGTGTCCTGGTCTGTAGAGGGGTAGTGTCCTGGTCTGTAGAGGGGCAGTGTCCTGGTCTGTAGAGGGGTAGTGTCCTGGTCTGTAGAGGGGTAGTGTCCTGGTCTGTAGAGGGGTAGTGTCCTGGTCTGTAGTGTCCTGGTCTGTAGAGGGGTAGTGTCCTGGTCTGTAGAGGGGTAGTGTCCTGGTCTGTAGAGGGGCAGTGTCCTGGTCTGTAGAGGGGCAGTGTCCTGGAGAATGGACTGGGTACAGTGCTGTGATGAGACATTTGGCTGTAGATCAAGAGGTCCCTTGGTTTGATGCCCTCTCTGTACCAGTGGATAAAAGCTTCTTCTAAATGAACACATTATTATTGACATGATTTCCTGAAGGCACCGCGGCTGGTACCAGGGAGGCCACAGTGTTTTTGCCCTGGAGCTGTTCTGGGGAGCTGATGTTGTGTTGTCTGACCCTCCTCCTCCGTCCACAGGACTTGGTGAAGAGCCACCTGATGTATGCGGTGCGGGAGGAGGTGGAGGTGCTGAAGGAGCAGATCAAGGAGCTGGTGGAGAGGAACACCCAGCTGGAGCAGGAGAACAGCCTGCTGAAGACGCTGGCCAGTCCTGAGCAGATGGCCCAGTTCCAGGCCCAGGTGGACCCTGACTCCCCCACAGACAGCACACAGGCCCTCGCTCCCTCCCAGACCTCCAGCACCTCTGCATAGCACCCCGCCTCCGCTGCCCCCCTCCCTGGAGGGCAGGGTTCACCTGGCTGGGGGGTACAGGTGGAAGAGGGAAGAGGAGATGCAAAGTTTTACTATACTGTGAACTGACCCACGCCGAGCATCATGATCTGAATAAACCACAGTTGGGGAAGAGCTACAAATGAAAAACAATACATTTTTTTATTTTGCACTGGTGTTTAACTGTGGTGCTCTGAGGGTTAGCCTTCTTCAGACAATCGTCGTCTCAGTAAAGAGGGTTTGGTGCAGGTGAATGGAAATGTCCCGGACAGCCGAAGGGCTCGCTGCAACAGCCGGGACACACCGCGCCTCTGCATTCCCCCTGACAGACTACCCCCCAGTGACTGTGCCGCCCCCTCCTCCTCATAGACACTTTTATTTTCTACTTTTTAATGTTGATTATTTGTTTCCAATTTTAGCTGTGAGAAAATCAAGCCCAAGCACTTTTGTCAGATGAGAGGAATACCTGTAACTCTAGGGACCATTTGAGGTAATAAGTATCCAGGCGGGGCCCGTCTGGGATGGGGGGTAGATTCTCTAGCCTGTGACTAGAAGCCCCCCCTGCTGCTCATCTCAGAGACGTTGAGTAGGCAGAGCACCTGAACATTATTGTCCTGTGTGTGCCAGGTCACACCACAGCAGACTAGCTAACAAGCTAGCTAGCTAGCAGAGAGACATGAACAAGCATTAGGAGCTCTAGCATGCTAGGAACTCTGTGCTCTCTTTGCTCCCTCTCTCCACCCTCACTACTAAGTATTGATGCAAGGGGATCTTTTTTGAGGGGAACAAGGAGGTCGGGGTTCTGTTGTTGTTGGTGTAATTCATGTAAGTGGTTGTGTATACCAATGATTATAAATGGCGATGTAGGACATTTACTCGTGCTAGGTTTGTACAGATTCAATTTCAACTAAATCCACTCAGCCAAGTGCCTGGTCTCAACCATAGATATACAAATGTATAAATGTATTAACTTTGGTTTTCCTATATTTTATATGTATATATATGATATATGATATATATGATATATATACCAACAATATATATATATATATAATGTGTGGTGTGTGTATATATATATATATACACATACATACATATTTGTGTGGTATATTTCTATATCTATGGTTTCTCCAGGTTTACACTACCTGATGCCATGACTCAGGGCAGGAGCAGGGCGAGAGCTTAACCCTGCTGCAGTCCTGGGCAGGACTCCACCCCAACAGGGACGCTTCTACTGTTTGGGAATAAAGAGTGTTATTGTCGTTGCTGTTGTTTTTACAAGTGAATTCTCGGGATTCTTGTTTCGAGTTGATCCTAAAACTATGTTGATCAAGGAAAATGCCTTGAATTGTGTCAAGACTCAAGTGCATGTTCCTCAACCCACCACAAATGTGACGTTATTGCACTAAACAGTTGCACCTCAATTTGAATAAAATGGGATTCAAAATAAACACCTGTCTGGTCATCCTTATTAAGTGAAACCTGTAAATAGACCTGTCTCCACGTAACAAACCAAATCTTTGCTTCTAGTTTAACCTAAAATGCTTTAATTGTTTTTGCATCATTAGAACTTGTTTATGTAAATTCAACATAGTCGACTGCAGTGTATTCTAGAGGTTTTGCGTGTGTGTAATAGAGGTTGTACACGTGTGTCCATGTATTGAGTCCCTTGACATGACCTGTAACGTTTCTTGTGTGTTTGGTCCATCTAGTCCAAGTGTATAAGTGTGTTTGGGTTCTGGCAGATTATTTTCAACCAGGGCTGCACCTCCTCAGAATGGACACCCAGGGCTGAATGGACACCCAGGGCTGAATGGACATGGTCTATGTGGGGTATGTGAACACACTCACACACACAGCCTTTATCTCCCCAATGTTTCCTGTTTTGTGTTCTTTCTGACAGGAAAATACACCAGGGCACACACTCCTCCAACTCTCTCCTCTCCAACTGTCTCCAAATCTCTCCTCTCCAACTCTCTCCTCTCCAACTGTCTCCAACTCTCTCCTCTCCAACTGTCTCCAACTCTCTCCTCTCCAACTGTCTCCAACTCTCTCCTCTCCAACTCTCTCCTCTCCAACTGTCTCCAACTCTCTCCTCTCCAACTCTCTCCTCACCAACTCTCCTCTCCAACTCTCCATCTCTCTTCAACTCGCTCCTCTCCAACTCTCTCCTCACCAACCCTCTCCAACTCTCTCCTCACCAACTCTCTCCAACTCTCCTCTCCGACTCTTTCCTCCAACTCTCTCCTCTCCAAGTCTCCAACTGTCCAGTTTTATTCACTCTCTTATTCCTTAGCAGCTATATCATGTTTCCTTTGTCCTTCCTACATGATGGATTGCCTTCTCTCCTTTTCCCTTGTCTAAAAGCCTACCTGGCCAATCAGCTGACTAGGGGATAACCCCTTAGCGAGAGAGAGAGAGGCAGAGAGAGAGATGGATACAGAGAGATAGAAGCAGAGATAGAGAGGGAGAGAGAGAGGGAAACAGAGATTAATACATATATATAATGCAGTAGACTGATAGATTATGCACATATACACACACACAGACACATATACACACATATAGTACATACAAACACAGACACACACCAGCTTTAGTTGAGATGTAGGTCAACCAGTGAGCTGGGCTTGTCCCCCACCCTGGTGAACACGAACACTCCCCACCCACTCCCACCCTGGTGAACACAAACACTCCCCACCCCCACCCTGGTGAACACGAACACTCCCCACCCACCCCCACCCTGGTGAACACGAACACTCCCCACCCACCCCCACCCTGGTGAACACGAACACTCCCCACCCACCCACCCCCACCCTGGTGAACGCCCCCCCCCCCCCTCTCCTGTCTCCCTGGCGGAGGGGGCTGAGAGCTTTGTGAGGAACAAAGTGTTCCAGCACAGCCTGTACATTTATACCGTATATGTTGATTCTGTACACACACAGACATATGAACAAATACATCATACACGCCAGAACGACTCCAGGTCTGGAGATACCAGCTTCAAGTCAGCCCATTGATAACATGGCTCCTCCTAACTCCTGGTGTCTATCAGTATCGCCACCAACATCTATAAATACACAAAGTTAAATACATACACTGTGTTATAGAAATATACTTCATTAAAGATGCAGATTTAGTTATAAAGACTTAGTTATGGATATAGACTTCATTAGAGATGCAGACTTAGTTATAAATACATTGATATAGATCCTGATTTCATTATAGAGACATACTAAGTTATAAAGACTTGGTTATAGATATAGACACTGAAGCATGCACAGAGCACAATATAAAACCATTTGTAGTTTGTCTAAAACATTTCTGAGGTGGATACAGCAGCATATAAATAGATATCACACACACCATCGATTTGTGTTGTTTTCTTTCATTGATCACACACAACAGTTGGATGAATCATAATCAAATGGCTTTTTGACCTGTGATTAAATCATTGCTTAACTAAGACAGAAAAGCAGACGCAGCCGCAGAGTGGTTACCCTGGCAGAGGAGAGGGTGTGTAAGTGAGTGTAAGGAGGAGAGAGGGAAGGAAGGAGGGAAGGGCAGTGATTTAATGTACATCCAGTCCGAATCCAGTGAAAGTGCTCTTAGTTTGGCTCCATCCCTCAGTATATCCAGTCCTCAGAGCAGAGAGGATGCAATCACCTGCACTCCCTAACTCACATAACAGCACCCTCACACAAACCACTGACGCTGAAGCGTGTGTTTGAAGCGTGTGTCTGGGAGCAGCTGTCTGTGTGTGTTGTGGTGAGAGTGTAAAGAATGGTACATGGTGTTCTATTGCTGCTGTGAATTAACTATCCATCAGCCACTATCAGCTACTCTCAGAACGACTCTGCAAGAGTCTGATCAGCACTCAAGTGACAACCAAGGCCTCCCCCAGATGAAGGTGCAGAGAGACTCCTGTGACGAGGGATTTAGGAGCACCCTGCGGGAGCGTTAAACATTCCTGACACACCACAGATCGCTGGAAAATACTTAAGAGCACTTTGAGTGTGTGTACTGTACAGCCACATGCTTGAGTGTGTGTACTGTACAGCCACATGCTTGAGTGTGTGTACTGTACAGCCACATGCTTGAGTTGAGTGTGTGTACTGTACAGCCACATGCTTGAGTGTGTGTACTGTACAGCCACATGCTTGAGTTGAGTGTGTGTACTGTACAGCCAGATGCTTGAGTTGAGTGTGTGTACTGTACAGCCAGATGCTTGAGTTGAGTTTGTGTACTGTACAGCCACATGCTTGAGTTGAAGCCAAGATTTCAGCATGTGTGTATATCTCCTTAAAGGAGGGGGTAAGGGGGGAGACCAGGTTGGAACTCTGGAACTTTCTCTGCTCAAGGCTCATTCATAATTCACCTCTGCTGCGCTCCCTCGCTCCCTCCATCCCTCTCTCCCTCCATCCCTCTCTCCCTCCATCCCTCTCTCCCTCCATCCCTCTCTCCCTCCATCCCTCTCTCCCTCCCTCTCTCTCTCCCTCCATCCCTCTCTCCCTCCATCCCTCTCTCCATCTCCAGTTAAGACAGGGAGCAGAAACAGGCTGAGGCAGGCTCACCTCCCACCCTCGCGACTCTCTCTCTCACACAGACACACCCTCTCTCTAACACACACCCTCTCTCACACACACACCCTCTCTCTCACACACACCCTCTCTCTCACACACACACATCCCCTCTCTGACACACACAAACACACCCTCTCTTCTCATACACTCACTCTGATTACACACAGATACAGAGCTCTGTTTAATGGGGTTAAAGACAAATAGTTGATATTCAATATTGTGACCAATACCATTGTGAAAACTAATGAGTTACCTTTAGTGTAAGCTGTCAAGAACCTGGTCAGTTATACTCCCCCCCCCCCCCAAGGCCAAAGACATTTGGATTTCCCTTTTCTGTTTCAAACCCCGGTTCTCACACACCCAAGCACACACACACACACTACACACACCCAAGCACACACAGCCGCCTTTTCAGAAGAGTACAGGACGTACAGTACCAGGCTAGAGCCAGAGAGGAGAACAGCTGTAGAGCCTGGTAGGACAGAGACTGTATTACAGAAAGGAGAACCACTGTAATACATATTAATATGTTATATTCAGACACACTGACCATCTGTCTGAGAATAATACACACAGGACTGACCCACACACAAAGACCACCACTGCATTTTGTGAGCAAAAGCTTAGCGCTTTCACTATCTTTAACAGAACATGTTCTCATGTGATCATGAGGCTGGACTGTCTGAGGGAGCAAACTCTGGTACTGTGTGTTTGCGTATGTGTACTTGTATGTGTGAACATACTGTATATTAGGGGTGGAAATCTTTTGGTACCTCACCATTCGATTTTAAGAGATTCTTGGGGTCACGATTCGATTGAAAATTGATTCACGATTTTGTATATTTTTTGTAGGTTTTTTCGTATTATTCATTTTTTTTATCAATCAAGTTTAATTACATAAACATGTCGAGAGCAACTGAGCAATATAGTCTTCTATGACTTTAAAATACAGTTATTTCAATCAATGTTAATTCAGCAACAGCTAAAAAAGCAGAAAGCTTTGTCCATGTTTGAAGCAAGAACATTTCGTACAGGGTAATTATCAAACGATTTTTTTTAATCAAATTTTGTTTCAATATATGCTTACATTTGATTCCAGTTTGTTGTTTGGTGTTACTCGTTTCTATTTGACTGTGATAGGCAGTTAAGTGTTGAAGAAAGAAATTCCACTGCATCAAACCCTTGAAATGTATTGTTTTTCTTTTTTTTGTTTAGTAAACAAATGCAATTGAATTTAATCTGACTGCAACCATTGAACATATGACAGTCTTCTGTTATCATAAGCAAGGCAGCCCTGAGACAAATAGAATAACTAGTTCGTACAAAAAATGTAATTAAACGTACAAGAATAAAACACTTTTACAAATATATACATATTTTTTAAATTTGATCAATTTTTTAAATGTGTGAATCGATGTGAATCGCTAAGACTGAATTGCAATTCATATGTGAACTGATTCCCCCCACCCTTACTGTATAGATGTGCGTGTATGTGTCTGTGGGTGTGTGCACATGTACGTATGTGTGTGGAGGTATCTGCAGGTGGGTTTGAGGGGGCTCGGGGAGACGGAAGGTACCAGAGCAGGAACATGTTAATGAGGGTACAGCAGGCAGATGCACAAGTAGATTCACTGGCTGTTTGGCTGGAACACAGTTACGCCTTGTTAGCCAGCAGTAGCTGTCCTCTCTTTCTCACACACACACACACACACACAAACTCACTCACATACACACACACACACACACACACAAACTCACTCACATACACACACACACACACACACAAACTCACTCACATACACACATACACACACACACACACAAACTCACTCACATACACACACACACACACAAACTCACTCACATACACACACACACACACACACACACACACACACACACACACACACAAACTCACTCACATACACACACACACACACACACACACACACACACACACACACACAAACTCACTCACATACACACACACACACACACACAAACTCACTCACATACACACACATGGCCTTGTTAGCCAGCAGGAGCTGTCCCCTCTAATACACTCCACTGAGCCGGTGGAGCGGAAGCTGGAACAGCATGAACCAAAAGAACGACACAGCCTCTAATACAGCCTCGAATGAAACCTCCCCTGGCCTCTAATTCAGCTTCCCCCAGCCTCTAATTGAGACTCAACCCCTGTGTCAAACACTACCCTATAGAACACTACTATAAAGGTCTCAATGTATTTCAGTTTATTTGACTTCGCATGTGAATGCAAAGAATAGTTTTCAGGATATCTTCTCAAAACTGGTAAAAATAATATAAATTCAATGTTACAGTAATGTATAAACAAAAAAATCACATCAACAGCACATCAAATATTAGGGAAAAAAGCTCATTGTAAAGAATAAATCCTGTACATTTTTTAAACTGTTTCTACAACTGTAAATGAGGCTTAATGTGTAAGCTTGTAGAATATTTACGTCTTGTTTAAACTCTGAACCCAAACTGGTTAGATCAACAAAACTCAACAGAATACAAACTCATCCAAAGCAGATTTGTCAGAAGTGATCTGGAGGGGAAGGATTCCAAACGGCCAAACACAGTCCCACACGTCAACACAGAAACTGACATTACACTGACAACTGACTGGCCAAACACAGTCCCACACGTCAACACAGAAACTGACATTACACTGACAACTGACTGGCCAAACACAGTCCCACACGTCAACACAGAAACTGACATAACACTGACAACTGACTGGCCAAACACAGTCCCACACGTCAACACAGAAACTGACATTACACTGACAACTGACTGGCCAAACACAGTCCCACACGTCAACACAGAAACTGACATTACACTGACAACTGACTGGCCAAACACAGTCCCACACGTCAACACAGAAACTGACATTACACTGACAACTGACTGGCCAAACACAGTCCCACACGTCAACACAGAAACTGACATTACACTGACAACTGACTGGCCAAACACAGTCCCACACGTCAACACAGAAACTGACATTACACTGACAACTGACTGGCCAAACACAGTCCCACACGTCAACACAGAAACTGACATTACACTGACAACTGACTGGCCAAACACAGTCCCACACGTCAACACAGAAACTGACATTACACTGACAACTGACTGGCCAAACACAGTCCCACACGTCAACACAGAAACTGACATTACACTGACAACTGACTGGCCAAACACAGTCCCACACGTCAACACAGAAACTGACATTACACTGACAACTGACTGGCCAAACACAGTCCCACACGTCAACACAGAAACTGACATTACACTGACAACTGACTGGCCAAACACAGTCCCACACGTCAACACAGAAACTGACATTACACTGACAACTGACTGGCCAAACACAGTCCCACACGTCAACACAGAAACTGACATTACACTGACAACTGACTGGCCAAACACAGTCCCACACGTCAACACAGAAACTGACATTACACTGACAACTGACTGGCCAAACACAGTCCCACACGTCAACACAGAAACTGACATTACACTGACAACTGACTGGCCAAACACAGTCCCACACGTCAACACAGAAACTGACATTACACTGACAACTGACTGGCCAAACACAGTCCCACACGTCAACACAGAAACTGACATTACACTGACAACTGACTGGCCAAACACAGTCCCACACGTCAACAGAGAAACTGACATTACACTGACAACTGACTGGCCAAACACAGTCCCACACGTCAACACAGAAACTGACATTACACTGACAACTGACTGAGCAACCCTCCCAGGGCTCCCTCAGGTAGCACAGCTTATATAACATCATTAACAAGAGCAGAGGGCGTGTCACAGTCTTTTGTTATGAGATGAGTTCAAGTCATCATGAGCACCAGCAGAGCAGAACAGGCTTCAACACTGCTGAAGGATTGTGGATTCTTCCTGAGGCCATCATCTCTCACTAAGGTAAACCATTGTGTTGCTATCATCTCTAACTGTCACACACTCTGATTGGGGCGCAACCACACTAGAAAACAATGCCCATGGTCCTTGGTGTTAGAATCTACAAGAAAAAAATAAGAAAAAAGGTGTTTAAGTGTAAAATGCTGAGTGGACGTTTCTGTAATGACATATGACTGACAAGACTGCCCCCTGCTGTTCACTATTAGCAGCTGCCTAAAGACTGCCCCCTGCTGTTCACTATTAGCAGCTGCCTAAACACTGCCCCCTGCTGTTCACTATTAGCAGCTGCCTAAACGTGTTTCAACAAAACAAGAGCTGTGGATGGACCCAATAACAAACCACGTCCCCCCTTCTCCATCACCTCTCCAGGACGCTCTCTGGAGGGTCAGTCAGGAGGGGATCCACCTCCGATGTCTCCAGTTGTGTCCTGAGTGTGTCCACCTGTCCCTGCAGGTGCTGGATGTCAACAGTCACCTGGCTGTGGCTTGCCTGGGCCTTCTTCAGCTGGCAGTGCAGACGCTTCACTATGGCTTCGTAGCGCCTGGTCTGGATCTGAGGACACACGCACACACAACAACACCCACACGCACACACTTACACAATTGAAACTAGACAAAAATGTAAGACCCAAAATATTGACTTCTGGCCTCTCCTGTCACAAGCCTACCTCTATTTGTTTCTTTATGCATGAGTGACTCTCAAACTCCCTGAGGAGTAACTCTCTCTGCTGACTCATGGTCTTTCTGAGGCCTGAGATCTGATCCTTCACTTCATCAATCTCTCTCTGAAACAACAACACAGTTTTAAAAGCATTATCCCTGAATAATATACAATTATAAGCAGTGTTGGGGAGTAACAGGATACATGTCCCAGAACTTCTATCTGGTGGTTTCTACACTGTACGAACACAACTACATCTATCACTCCCATGTCATTGCCTCTCGTTCTTAGCCAATAGCATTGCCAATGCCTCCCCCAGCCGTCACATGCCCGGGGGATGCAAACTCACGTACCATGGTTGGCCAAAGCATACCTCTCATCCACTAGTATTAGTAGTTCGTGAAACGCACGTAAGAAATAACGATGGTTCGTTATTTTGCTCGTAGAGAACCCTCGTAACAACTAAGATCCATTGTTATCGGGAACGCAGTTTAGTAAGCAGGATTTGATGGCCGCATTCCTACACTTATAAAATGCCATTCAAAGTGGAAGTAATCCAAGTAATCCAAGTATTCAGAATATGTTACTCAGATTGAGTAACGTAACGGAATACGTTACAAAATACATTTTTGGGAATGTATTCTGTAACGAAATTCCTTTTGAAAGTATCCTTCCCAACACTGATTATAAGTACACAATTCTATTTAAAGGAGGATGGTCCAACTAGTGTCTTTGACACTGGCATCCTCCAGGACTACAGACAGCCATCCATCCTTGTACAATCTTGAAATCCTCTATGACCTCTGACCTGCTCCTGCCTCACAGCCACGCCCTCTGACCTGCTCCTGCCTCACAGCCACGCCCTCTGACCTGCTCCTGCCTCACAGCCACGCCCTCTGACCTGCTCCTGCCTCACAGCCATGCCCTCTGACCTGCTCCTGCCTCACAGCCATGCCCTCTGACCTGCTCCTGCCTCACAGCCACGCCCTCTGACCTGCTCCTGCCTCACAGCCACGCCCTCTGACCTGCTCCTGCCTCACAGCCACGCCCTCTGGGTTCCTCAGGTCAGTGCTCAGCTCCTCCTGTTTCTGCATCAGCGCCTGAACCTTCGCCCTGGTCTCCTCCAGCTCCCTGTGACCCTTTGTCAGGCTCTCTGCCCGCAGCACGGCTGCCTTGTGGCCCTCCATATTGTTTCTATAGGTGTTGTACCCTGCCAGGTCCAGGTGAAAGTGCCCCTCATGCTCCTGTATCTGCAAGCCCAGCTGGGTGTTCAGGTTGTGGACAGACAGGGAGCTGGAGGTGAGGGTGTCCATGTGTCTCTGCAGCAGCTCTATCTCTCCCTCCACCAGGAGCACTTGCCTGCTGACAGATCTCAGCTCCATCCCAGCTTCCTCCCCTTCCTGGGTTACATCTGCCAGCGTGGCCTGGATACACACACTGATGTCACTAACATGCAGCTCAATACTCCCACCACCCACTCAACTGCCTTGGTATTTAATGGACATTTTTGGTTGTCAAATAATGTGTTGACAGATGCTTGTATCTGAAGGTGGGCAGCTGAACCTGGGACCTCTTGGTCTGCAGGCTCCACCACTGAAGCTTTAAGCATCTTTTTCCATTGTTAAATATTGCCAGGGGTGCAGGAAGTTACTCTCTAAGTTAATATGCTTTACAATCAAATAGATCACACTAGGGTTGCAGGATGCCATTCAATGCTAGTCAGTGTTCACCTGCAGACAGCTGAGAGTTTGCTGTTTCTCCTGGAAGGCCACTGACTGAGCGTAGCCTTGCTGAGAGACATCTTCTAGCGCCTCGCTCAGGGAACACTGACACCCGCTTTCCATCTCTGTCATTTCATTAAATACATTTGAGAAAATAACACTGACACACTTTTAATTATGTTAGGCTACAGTAAGGCTAGCTTTACAGTACCAGTAGCCTAGCTAGTCAACTGCTGTCTCTACCCAAAGGGCAAGAAATGTAAGATATGGGATTCTATAGGTTAACACACACAATATATAATTAATTTGTTAACACACAAAGGCCTTTTAACATTCTTAAAAGGAAGGAACATTAGTATGACACTTTTACCAAATTACCAAGACAATTATCTTCAGCCTCACCGTGTCTGACGTAGACAGGACACGTCTTCGCGCCAAACCGTAGTTTTATTCACACCTCTGTGCAGTTTCTTTACTTGAGGCGCTCGTGAAGTAGATGACGTCAGACTACAGTAGACTACAAAACTAAATGTATCCAGTATCCACTAACTAGCAAGCTAAGTACTAATATTAAGCGTGCGTTAGCATAGTGCTAGCTAGCTAAGCCAGCTACTTAGTCCGTCTCAGAGCCATAGATAGGAAGAGTTGCTCAACTCCATTGCCTTCGATGAGACGTTTTTTTTCCAATATGCCGCAGAAAAGTTCCAAACAAATCAGCAGCGTCATTGATAGACAGTTGTATGACAACACTGTTCAAAGGTAATAAGTTACATTTGAACCATGTTTAATCTTTTTAAAATGTTATCACAGTTGAATGGCAGTAGCAAAAGAGTTGTAGCATCTAAGCTCATTTTCTACCATCTAGTTAACGTTAAATGTACTAGATTCTAGTAGCATACATTTAGCTAATTGTAGAACCGAACATTTCGCAACCCCTGGTGGTCACAGTTTTGGCTAGGCCACCGATTGCGACACAACACCAGCGTAGGCAAAAGCATTTTACTTCCGCAAACATACGCAAAAAAACTGCTTTCTTTATTCTACATGGCACCTGCCAGCTCCAAAGCAAATGACTCTGCACCATGGGCGTAGGTTTAGGAGGGGACACTAGGTACTAGCTAGTCCCCATCAATATTTTAAGATGACAAAATTGTCCCCACCAATATTTTAGCGAATTCCTTTGTGCTGCAATTTGGATCAATTCCGAAAAAAATATTTTGCACAATATATTTGCAAAACGAATCCGTGCGTCACGGGTTGAGGTGAGAAGTTGAATTGTACATTTTGGTAAAGATTGCATTAAAATGTTTTTTTTTTCAAGGGATGTTAAGACAATGTTACCCATGAATGTTATCATTCACACTTATTTGGGGGAGGGGGGGGGGGGGGGGGGGGGGGGGGGGGCGGGCGGGCAGTGTCCCTCCCAAAGCTGAGACCAAACATATGCCCTTGCTCTGCGCTGCAAAGACAAGCTCAGACCAGAAGAGACAAACACGAGGTGCAAGCTTGAGTTCTCAGGGTCGGTCAGCTGTGTTCGTATGAACAGAAAGCGTGTTAGTCAGAAAAACATAAAAACTTAAATAACATTGTGAGGTAAATCTTAAAGGGGTGATTGACTGTTTTTTGGGGTATTTCACACTGTTCCTTAAGGTCTCTGAATAGGGAATGTAACATTGGTTGGGCTGAAAATGGCCCGGGTGCTGTTCTATGCCCCCTGAAGCTTCCATTGAATTTGTCCCGGGAAAACAACCGCTAGGTTTTGTCCTTTTATGGTATGCTAATGAATATATAGATGAGCTGCGCGCTGAATGGTTCGTTTACAATGAGTGAAGCTGCGGAGCAAATATGCAACACGGCCAACAGCACTCATTGAAACAA
Organism: Hypomesus transpacificus; assembly: GCF_021917145.1. NCBI lineage: Eukaryota > Metazoa > Chordata > Actinopteri > Osmeriformes > Osmeridae > Hypomesus > Hypomesus transpacificus. The sequence continues at coordinate 1,315,884 of NC_061071.1, read as the reverse complement.
TAAAAACGTACAAATACATCTATTGTGTCTACACAACACTGTTTTCAACAGATTGACTAGATATCATTTGAAATGATTACGTTAGTTGTTTCCGCTTCTGTTGTCGAAGCAAACAGGATCAACGTAGGTGGGTAACGTTAGCACTACAGCTTAGCAAACAAACTATTGTGATTCAACTCAGCTTCAGTTAGCTCTAGCTATCTTGATGAAAAATAGATCTGGACAAACATGCATCTTGAATTGTAGATTTACATGACAACACCAGTTATTTATTTGAATGAAACACAGTCAGGAACATGAAATGACGTTAGCCCCATTGCCAATAAACTAAATCATCACACATTGTACCAATGCTAGATACAGGCAGGATACGTTAGCATTGCCAATAACTATTAGCGACAACATAATACAGCTTGCGGTTGTGATGAACATAAGGTCGGAACAGCATCTCCAGAAAACCAGAGGGCGGGTAAAAATAAATTTTGGGGCGTGACAAAATTGATGCTGCAACTTGTGACATCACAAGTTGCACGGTTTCAAAAGCTAGCTTTTGCAAGTTGCAGTTTAAAAATAGTAGTGAGAAGTGACATTTTGATAGGAAAGAGGTTTCAATGGACTTTGAGGTTCACTGTATGTCTATTTTACACATCAAACTGTCATTTTTCAACTCAAAGGTAAAATCGGTTTTGCAATCAATCGCCCTTTTAAGGAGTGGAAGAGTAGGCCAATGCTGTATTTATCACATTTTTCGTGTTTTATTCACAATCTGACTTTGATAGCTGCTTTGGCTTACTTAGTCTAAAACTTTGTGAATCTAAATATCCTTACTAAAAGAGAATTGTGTTTTTAAATGTAAAAATCCCAGAATCTCTTAAAAGCCTAAACCAAGGCTAGATGCACTGTTCTAATTTACCGATGTATCTATAGCCTATTAAATATACCTTGTCCCTAGCAACACCTTGTCCCTAGCAACACAACGTTTTCAAGTGTTTTGTTTATCACAGACTGAAGAAACAATGATTGATCCTCAAGTCTTCCTCCAGGTCAACAAGTTCAAGAAGAAGAACAGAGATGCACAGAACAGAGAGCTGATTCGAGACAGAAGATATAGATTATTTCATCAGATCATTTCATCAGATCATTTCAGTTCATTGTTTTTTTGTCTGTGTTGTTTGATTTGACCTGGTTTGAACATTTTAACCACCGTCTCTGCAACAGATCAATGGAAACTGCCAACCAACTGAAGCTCTGATCTTTCATTCCTGCTCCAGTTTAGCCTGCTCTCACTAGCTTCACGTCCCACAACACATTTGTCCAAAGATAAACTATTTAGAAAAGGGAAGACATTTTCAACACAGACTTTCCAGTTCCAGTTTCTGTGCTCTGTTGGCAAATACAGAGAAGTTTCACATATTTGTGCAAATACAGAGAAGTTCCACATATTCGTGTAAGAAAGCCAACATGTATTCATGACATTATAACCAATATTGTCATTCATATTAAATATGTTTGGTGTTGCAGAAGTGGTTTTATAGAAGTTGGTGCCATAGAAGGGGATGGCGTAGAAGTTGGAGTTGTAGAATATGTTGTCCCAGTTGGTGTTATAGAAGTAGGTGTCCAAATTGGTGTCCCGGGAGACCGTGGAAGCTAAAAGTTCTCTTTGTTAAATATGAACTTCACGCCTCCCTCCGAGTGGGACTGACACTGCTTCCCCAGAGCTGCAGCAAGCTGGGCGGGGCCACAGAGGAACACTCCCACCTTGCTCCTGCAGGCCCAAACACACGACCAGTGTTACAATATAACAACATAATTTTTCATGAAATACTTCATATCTCCTGTTACACACATCATCAAAGGTCATTGACCTAACAGTGTCTGTTTCCATGGAGTCATTTCCATGGGAACACACTCACCCTGGGTGATGGGTTCCTATGGAGCTGAATTCGCTGTCCCAGTTGGGCTTCCCATAGAGAGTCTTCTGCTTCAGACCGGTGATGGGGTCGCTCTCAGATTCATGGTGAACTCTGAAGTGAGCTGCCTTTCACATCGAATAATTATTATTAATTAATCATAAATACATGGATATTACTGACTGGTCTCAGGAGGCTCCTATGTTAGCTATTACATGCAAGTTATTTATGTGTTGTGAGTTTGTATTTTCTTACTTCAGTCTCTTTCCACCTGGTGAGGTAAATGTTGTAGCTGAGAAAGTCACCCATCCCCTTCTCTGTCATTTGGCCCTCCAGACTCTGCAACAGGTCTGCAAACCACTCAAAGGCCTGGGTCTCAGGACACAGCCAGTAGAAGTAGATCTAACACAGAAGACGTTGAAGGGCAGAAGTCAGACATCAGCAGGCTGGGACATGATGGGACGAGTCTGATGCCACGCGTTCTGTCTGAGGTAATAAATATGCTGTGCAGTGTGGTGAGTTCTGCTTGGCATGGCAGGCCTCCTTTATAGCGGGTGTGGTATTACCAGGGCATTAGAATACACTGCTTAAAAGAAAACCTATCAGTAGGTTTGACGATACAAGATAAAAAATATACATTATCAGCTCATTATCAGTACTGATTGGCTCATCAGATTTCCTCTGAGCAAGCTCACCTTCTTGGTGAAGACGTCCTGGTTCTTCTGGATGTGTTTGTACCACACTGACTTGAGGATGGAGGCGAAGGGAGTGACCCCGATGCCAGCACCCACGAGCATCACCACCTCGTATCCGAAGACGTCTTCACTGGCGGTGCCAAACGGACCGTCGATGGCCATCCTGCGGGCGAGGGGCACAGCAGCGCTGGTTAAAACACTGCTGCTGTCAGAGCTGTGCACTTCTGATCCTGGATTATTTACTCAGTCTGAACTATGTGTGTAAAACTGCATATTTATTTTATTGTTAGTTACATTTACAAATACAAATGTATATCAGAGAAAATGTGTTTTATAGTCTTTAGCTATTTATTGGAAGTATCTGTTTATGGGCATGATAAAGTTCTGAGACTGTCCCGGCTGTAACCCATTGAACGTTTTATGGGTTTATGCAAATAGTACATCTTGGAAGTACTGCAGAAAATGAATGATTGGAAGTTCGACCTGCTGGTGGTCATTTGATCTCCTGTTGGCTGTCATTAGGGTTAGGGTTAGGTTAAGGCTATCATTTTACTTTCCACAGGTTCAAGTGGTTTCTAAACCTTGTTCCTCCTCTAGGTCAGTAGAGTCTGCTGTATGGAAATCATGGAAACTTTGAAATCTTACAAAATCCCTTTCACTAAGTATCCTCTACATGCTCCTTCCTGATAACAACTTCTCTTTGTTACAACATAACCCACCGCATCCCACAACTGCCGTTGCCTCAGTGGTTAGGACAGCTTTAAACACACGGACGGGAATGCATTTTCTCCATGCACATCCTACATCACAATCACACAATAACATCACTTTGTAAAACAATTAAACGCACACACATTTTAACAAAAAAACAAGAAAGTAAAATTGTCACAGGGAGAGGGGGGTGTTGTAAAACATACAGTCATGTTTACAAACATACAGAGTTTGTAAAGAAACATACTTGGGCAGTTTCCAGGCGTCCTGGGGCACCGTACAGTCGCCTCCACAAGCCTTGTAGAGGCCCTGCGTCCAGTCGCCCACGATGCGGATGTGGACGCTGAAGTGGTCCTCCTCGGGGGCCGAGGTGAGGGTGAAGGGGTGCCACTCCAGGCTGGAGACAGAAGGGCACTGCATGAAGACGTACTGACCCACCTCCATCCTGAACCCCTTCCTCTTCATCTGTAGCTCCAGGGTCTTGGAGGGGTGCATCACTACCTGGGGGATCAGCACCAGGACATTTTCAGCGGGAGACTGACTCCAGTGACTCAGAACACCGAAATACTGACGGAACTACCTGCTATACTTTCCATACGCCTAATTTGTACACTGCTTAGGGAAAAAAGCTAAAAACGTATCAAATATGAAACATTGAAAACGACAGACCTTGGTGATGACCACCTTCTGCTGGGAGCGGAAGAAACGCACCAGCCTCTCGCACACATAGAGGATCATGGGGCCCACCACCCACTTCCATGTCTGCAACAAGGCCAAAGGACGGTTCTCAGAAAGCAGGTCTAGAGCCTGGCTCAGGAGTGTAAACATGTCATGAGACTGGAGAGCGTTCTCACCATTGGGGGGTTCCCGGCAAACTCGGGTTGAGGGCAAATGGTTCCGTTTTGCCCCCAGGCCTCAAACTGGTCTTTGCATTGCAGCGGTTTGTGTTTGTCCAGGCTGCTGGCTGTCTGTCCCCTCACAATACGCCTGTGGTCCAGAAGTCACAGGTCATGTTACCACATCCCACAGTGTCCTCTTGGTGTAACATTGCCCACACACATGCAGAGGTGTTAGTAGACCTCTGAATGTCTCTAGACACAAGTAGATGTCAGCTCACATTGTTCATGTATCCATTGTGTTGTAACTCATCCATCATAACCTTTCACCTTCTACTTAGAAAAATAACTGCCAAAACACTGAATAATACTTTAGAACCTGAGGTAACCCTTTTCAGCTCTAACTCTGCTAAGACTAACTAGCCATAGTAGCGATGTTTGGCTTCTAAAAACATTTTCAATCTTTTCAAGAACTATAATAAAACTATACTATATGATCCAGTAATAGCTATAGTAAAACTGCAGGTTTTGTGTGCAGTGTACAGATAGATTGACTAGCATTTTTACTTTACACATTCAAACTTACAACTGTCAGCAGTAAGACAACACTATAGATATGTATTGTTAGTATAGAGTGTTACTATGAGATGTATTGTTAGTATAGAATGTTACTCTGAGATGTATTGTTAGTATAGAGTGTTACTATGAGATGTATTGTTAGTATAGAATGTTACTCTGAGATGTATTGTTAGTATAGAATGTTACTCTGAGATGTATTGTTAGTATAGAGTGTTACTATGAGATGTATTGTTAGTATAGAATGTTACTCTGAGATGTATTGTTAGTACAGAATGTTACTATGAGATGTATTGTTAGTGTTTTCGGATTCCAACTGATGCTGCTAAACCTGTTGTGAAACATCCCACTCACCCAAATCCATGCAAAACCAGGCCAATGAAGAAGATGATGAAGAGGTGGTGGGTGTACCAGAACACCTCAAAGTATGACCTCCGGATGACCTCCATGGATGAGGTGATGATGAGGATGAGGGCCAGGGTGATAGCCACACCCGTCAGACCAGCGATTGTGGTGAACATCACAATAGTAGGGTTCTGTTTACAGGAAGAGAAATTAGGTTTTAAGTTGTCTGTAAATTACTAAATGTTTCTTCTATTGTAGTACCGACTCAAGTGTGTCATACATTTTTTTATTTAGCTTTGTTAAAAAAATTGGTGTTCATTTTCTTGCAAGAGGTGACAATCTTTTTAAGTCTGTCTATAAAATGTTGATCAAGAATAGATGGACTTCTCCCACTTCCCTTTTGTATTTCCATAGTTACATAAAGGGTTAGGGTTAGGTTAAATTGCAGATAATGTTGCATACAGCCTGAATAATGACTTATGCCTGTTGGGAGCATGGAGAGTCATTCCCTTTGTCCTTTATTTCCCTGCTGATGACACAGAGACACCCTAACCCTAACACACAGTCATAGATCACCATGTCACAAACGTGCACACAATCAGTGTGCTTAATTACCTTTAATAACATGTGCAGAAGTTGCAAGTCACATGATTTAAATAGAATCGGTACCATGGGAATAAGTGAAGAAATACAGATGGTAACATGATGGGTTAGGGTGAGGGTTAGAGTTAATATCATGATGAAGTGACATGATGGGTTAATATTGTGAAAGTGACAAACTGACATAGTGTTTAATCATAGTGTTTATATTTGAGCCTGTCTGACTATGGTTTGTGGGTTTTTTAGGTACTTTACTAAGGATCTAATTTTCACAAGAAAATCTTCTATGAAGATGTCTCATAAGAAGACAAAAGACTTACAGTCTGGTTGCTTCTGATTGGGTTCAGGTAGGAGGCGTTGTCCCCGTTACCAATCTGAGAGAGGACGTGCGGCAGCTGGTTGCTCCCCAGCAGCTGTGCGTCCATGAACCACTCAAAGTTGAACAGGTGGGCGATGATGTGGACCGCTGGACCCCCGGAGAGAGGAACAGAGAGAGGTATTTTTGAAAAACTTGAATACTATATTGTAGTTAATAAATACATATTCATAAATTAAAGTGACGATCGAAAGCTTGCAAATACCACAAAATAAAAACCCTTCCTAGAGTAGTGTTTGCGTGTGGAGGACTACCTGTGTGAAAGGCAATCATGTACGCCACCAGCTTGTGGAACGTCAGGTTTCGGTCCAGCTGTCTGGCAGCTGTACGGCTGCAACACTAAACACAATTAAAATATCCACACAGAGTCATCAGTACGCATTTATAAACTACTGTATCACTTGTCAATACTTTCTGAAAATGACCTTACTAAAACGTGCCTTAAAACAAAATAGGTCTTTACCGTTTTAGATATTTTTATTGTACAACAGTATGTGACGTGAGAAAAACACAACATGAAGTTAAGGATCACCTGAATGGTCCCGCGCAGGAAAGACAGAAGGTTTCTACACACGGGGAGCAGGATGAGCATGCAGTTGAAGTTCAGACAGGCAGCAGGGGCCCTCGCCCAGGACAGGGCATCCTGCCAACACAGGGTTAGGGTTAGGGCTGACCCTAACAGCACAGGGCACACACTCAGGACAACACCACCAAACAGCACAGGGGACACAATCAGGAAAACGCCATCAAACAACCACAGCCCAACTGTCCAAACATCCACAAGAGGATTTGTATAATGAGTCATGGTGCCCTATTAAGGTTTTTTCATGTTTTTTTTTCTTGACATATCTAACATACAGGAGATCAAGGGGATTCTCGTGTACACTTTTTCTGATATCCTTGTAAATATTTTTGGATCAAATCAATTGAAAAGGGAGTAAGAGAGACATAATAACACGCAGAAACAGATATGACCAGAAACACACACACGATCAGGAAAAGAAACACCTGAAGGTTTCACTTCTGCCGTTGTGACCACCTGGCAGACAGCTCCAGTCAACATGTGTACTCAGACAGCATCAGACTGTCTGATACTGTCTACCAGACTTAATACATCAACACTGTACACTGTTGTTTGTATTTCTTGTGTAATTTTGGGTTAATTGGGCACAGCACAAAAGAAAAGTACAATTTAAGACGTTTTTTTTGTTTCCTAAACTATATTAAGTATGTGTTATATTAGGTATTTCCTGTCCATTATTACATTGTGTACAATGCAAGTACATTTAGCAAATACAATTTAAGAAGTTTTTATTTACCTAAATTGTAACAAATAAGCCTGTGTTATATTAGCCATATTCTGTTAATTATGACATTGTTCACAATGTACAAAAACCATGTGTATATACAATGTAGTTTTTTCAAAGATGATTGTGAAAAACTCACCCCCAGGAGAACTCTGGTGTAGAACCACCTCTCAGTCAAGAAGGCCATGTAGAAATGAACAAACAGGAAGGCATTGAGCCCCAGCCACACTAGCTGAGGAAAAATATATTTGTTATTAAAACTACAATAACAAAGCAGAAATGTGGACAAATGTCCCAAAGTTAAAAACTCACAATGACAAAGATGGAGAGTCCTTCGTTGGCAACAAAGCTACCCATTCTGAGAGAACAGAGAGAGATACTGTGTGTGTGGAGGAAAGGCAGAATGTGGTGAGAGTGAATGAGGAGTCTCTAATAATCCAACAAACAAGGAAGTGCTCTAACGTTACGACCACAGGCCGCATGAACAAGCAAGGGGTTGCCTCACAGACAACATCGACTTCATTCCCATCGAAGGGTTAGGGTTGTGACTTGATATATTTTTGCCTGTCATTGCCATCAAAGGTGTTCAATTACATTATCTTCATTGATCTTAAAGCATTGAAGCAGATTCCTAAAGAAAGGTTATAGAACCAAATGTAGAAGCAATGAGAAACAGATGTCCTTGGTGCTATGTAGGAGAATGCTGATGTGTTAAGGGTTAGTAAGTCAGTAAGTACATTTAATTTATAAAGCACACTTTTTGCTATAAAATTAGTATAATGGTGTATAAAAGTAGTTTGTCTGCAGACCTCAGTGACCTAACAGATGCGTGTAGTTGTATGAGGTGTGAGATATTCAAAGGGGCCTGTCCATTAAGAGCTTTAAAAACAAACAATAACATCTTAAAAAGTGTTCTATACTGGACAGAAAGCCAGTGCAAAGAGGCCAAGACTTGGGAAATGTGATCAAACTTCTCCTAGTGGATGGTACAATTCTGGCAGCAGCATTCTGCACCATTTGAAGACGGGAGACTGAGGACTAGGGGACACCATCATAAAGGGAATTACAGTAATCTAAACGTGATTTGATAAAAGCATGAATAACAGTTTCAAGGTCTTCAAAATACAATACAGATTTAAACTTAGGGACCTGGGTCAAAATCAACATAAAGTGCCTTTGAGACTTCAAAATTTCCCAAATAAAAATCTGAGATTTTCCATATGTGTTGTATTAAGGAGACCTTAGGCTGTTAGAAATGCATATTGGTCAAGCTCCAGCACTTTTTTATAAATTAACTGCAAGCTGACAATATACGAGCAAACCATCAACCACCCTGTCATGGACAAATTCAATAGGATGGACAATGACAGGGTGGACATGTTTGGCTAAGGTTAGGGTTAACCCTAACCCTAAGTTTAGCATTTAATGAACACATGGTGTACCTGCAGTTAGCAAAGTGATTCACTGTGGAGGCTGACTGTGCACTGTTTAAAATATATATTTAGAATTTATGAAAGGTTTTTATATTAGTTAATATTTCACAATGACAGGGTGGACATGTTAAGCTTGACAACACGAAACTACAAACACAATATAATGAAAATGAGTAAATCTAAGTGTAGGTCCTTCCTGTGTGGCAGCAGAGCTTGGGGAGGGGATGTACATCAGTTGGTTTCTTAAAAGGGCGTTCACCCCATAATGACAGGGTGGACAGCAATTTCAGGGACACATGCAAATGTGCTTAATATTATGAAAATGTAATTGTTTTATTAAAAAACGTGTTGAGGACAATAAGTACATTCAAAAAGTTTTTTAATTTTATGTAATTTAACCACTTTTTACACTCACTGAAGTTATCTGAGCAGTTTGTGGGACATGCCCAAATCACATACATCCAATCAAAGAAAATTGTATAAAAACAGGAAAACACATTTGTGTGTAAATGTTTGATCATTTATAATAAAACCTCAGAATGTCATTATTTTGCATTATGTTCATGATGACTGAGCGATTCTGATGAGAACACCAAAGGCATTTTATAGTGATATTGACCCACCTTCATCGCTCGATTGCTCATGTCTGGATCCTGACAGATTCCCATATTTGTGGGATAACAAAGATGACCCGGGTTTCCCATATTCGTTAAGAAGCTCTTAACGCTAAGAGCGTCTTAAGAACGTTCTAAGGGCGCTCTCGAACGCTCTTAGAACATTCTTAAGAAGATCTTAGCGTTAAGAGCTTCTTAACGAATCTGGGAAACCCGGCCCTTGACTGTGGAATCTGCTGTGTGTCTCTGAGGAGATGGGAACCTCCTGCCACTCAGGTTTAGCAGATTGAGGTTTGGGACTAAATCAAATGTACAAAGCACGATATAATTATATAAAATAAAAAATTAAATAACAATAATAAAAAATGTTTAGGCTACTCCAAATCCATACAAACAGTTTGTATGGATCATTTGTCTTTATTGTACTAAACAATGTTTGCCGTTGGTTACATGCAATACTTCCAATTACTTGCCTGTACCGTTACCCAATCTCAGGTAATGCCTTTATAAAATGCTCAAATGCATTTTTGGTCCGTAAACAGGCAAAAACAATAAAAAACATTTTGAAAACTTTAAGTTTCTTCTGAATAATGCTGAAACACTTGTTTCGAGTTCATAAAATATGTTGGGAACAATTGAATTGTTACCGGAGTGGGATCTACGTTTCTTAAGTATATGTTTGAACCAGATAAGTATTAGTAGGCCTAAGGAAGTTGTGGAAGATGGCGACACAATGATTTTCATGCAGCAGAAGTCAAGCATTTCCACAGAGGATGTGAAACTCCAGTCTTACAATAGCCTTAATTTGTAATACTGTATGAGAACAGGAAATGAGTTATCGCCTTCTATAAGAGTATATGACGGCCTTTCAATCACTGAAGACATCTTAAACATGTGTTAGGGTTAAGGGTTAGGGTTAGAATGTGTTTCTGTTTTTTGTCTAAACCTATTATTGGCAAAAGTACGAGCATGGCGTCTGTGTTGATATTCAGAAGACTCCTTAAATAAGCAGTGTCTGTCTGCAGGGTTATATGTGCAAATACAGACTACAGGGCTAGGAAGCAACAGGATGGCACGGCCTAAAGTTTGACTGAAAACGCGAATGCAAAAAAAAAAGAGAAGATCGTGTTTTAAGTTCAAAGTTAATGACTGCCTTGCACAATATGTCAAGGAAAGACAGAAAACGTTGTTCTCCCTGCGAAGCCGAACACGTGCATGTAAACGCAGAGAGGAATTCCGAATTTAGGGGCACATGTAGGCGACACAATTCAGAATCAATCATACATGTGCATATGTAGCACTGTAGCACTGTAGCACAGTGGAGGCTGGTCATTAGATGTAGATCGTGTGTAGCAGTGGCGGCTGGTCAATAGCTGTAGATCCTACATGTGTAAGTGAATTTCTCACCTAATTTGCAGGGTTGGGAGTTGTGCATCTTGACGTTGGTTGGTGCACAGATGTGCATGAGGTGACGAGGCTGGCTTGCTCTGAAATTGCCACTAGGCGGCGTTGTGTCTGTTCACAGCCAAAAATAACTCCTTAACATGGTCTGAATTACATAGGAACATAACTTGACTACTGTTTCCCCATTGGGTGTACCTGTTTTATAGCACTTTTGACTAGGTTTGAATCATCACTTTATTTGGGTGGCTAGTGTGTTTGCTGATGTTTGTGCTTGTGGAGGATGAAGGAGGAAGAGGAGGAAGAGGGAGAAGAGGAAGAGGAGGAAGAGGAAGGGGAGGAAGAGGAGGAGGAAGACGAGGAGGAAGTGGAGGAGGAGGAAGAGGGGGAAGGCTGGACCCAAAGAGGAGGAAGAGGAAGAGGAGGAGGAGGAAGGGGAAGAGGAGGAAGAGGAAGAGGAGGAGGAAGGGGAGGAAGAGGAGGAGGAAGTGGAGGAGGTAGAAGAGGAGGAGGAAGTGGAGGAGGAGGAAAAGGAGGAAGAGTAAGAGGAGGAAGAGGAGGAGGAAGGGGAGGAAGAGGAGGAGGAAGTGGAGGAGGTGGAAGAGGAGGAGGAAGTGGAGGAGGAGGAAGTGGAGGAGGAGGAAGAGGAGGAAGGCTGTACCCATTCTGTCAGCTCATATCTGTCACTTCAAACTCAGCCTTGTTCAATGTAAATTAATTATCAACCCACATGCTTCCTGCCCCTTTCAGATATTTATGGTTATCAACATTAACCAGCATAACCGCCTGTGTGTCTAGCATCAGGATTACCCTGTGTCACACGGGCAGACAACACGTCTAGTGCGCCCTGATGAAGTGCAGGTTTCACTAAGTGTCTAGCCTGGAAATCAGGAAGCTGATTCATGGAATTTGAACCTTCCTATTGATTTAGGTGAAACTGTAGAGATGGAGTTGAAATATGAATATACTCATGCCCCCAGTCAGTCCAGAATGTGTCAGCATTAGTCTCCCACATGCAAGCATCTGCAATAGTGTATAGTTTAATATCTTCTACCTAATATCTCCTAATAGATTCAGACGGGTACTACATTTGTGCTACTTGGTAAAGATGAATGTTGATTGGTTGATTGGGATGCAGCTCAGACCAATGGTACCCAGAGCCCTGTCCTTGCTGGATAACACAGATTAATAAAATGGTTATGACTATCCTTCATGTGCAGCCATGTTGGGTCCAGGCATGAACCCACTTTCAAACTATTTTTATGAGATTGGACAACATCAATATGTTATTGTAAAGACAAAGCAGAGAACAGACATGTTCAACTTGACGGCAACACTTGACATCAAGGTTATATTTACCAACCCTAACCCTATTTACCATATAAGTATGCCCAGCAGATACATGGTTGTTCATCTAATCTTCACGTAAAGTGTTGCCACCTACAGTAAACTGGTTGCTAATCCTCTCCTATTTCAATCAATGTTATGCATGATTTTGTATGCGTTATGTAAGACACTGTGAACAACCAAGCACAGACTGACTGACAGACTGAAAATAACTTTGAAATAACTGTTCCTTGAAAACAACAATAAAATTAAACCAATAGTTGCAAACAGGAAAACATATGTACCCAGATGAGGGATTTAATCAGAACCATGGGGATGGAATTTAGCTCAAAGACTTTCCAGGAATTTTCATTTTGATCTGGGAAAGGAGATCAGATGTAATCTGTTTCCCCACAATGACATCACACCCTGCTTCTTTCATTAAGGACAAGGTTGTTGGTTGTGTGCAACCCTGGTCTAACGAAGTGCACTAATTTAGGATCATAAGAAGCAAGTGACCCTAAATGGTTCACAGTTTATTTAGTATTATTTTATTCTGCTAGTAACCCTTTAACAAAAAAGTGTTTCTCTTTTCTTTTTTTAGTTTACAAAAAGAAAGGAAGACAATCAGTAATCTGGTCCTCAGACGAGTGAGACTGAGTCACTGGAAGCTTTTGTGTGTCTCGTTAGTTAACCTTCGTACCCTGTAAGTCTTATCAACAACAACAGTTGGAGTAGGGTTGGATACACAGGGTTGGATGCACAGGGTTGGATGAACAGGGCCCTTGAGGCATCTCCAGGTCAAGGTTTGTTTGTGATTTTCTGTAGGTTTGACTAATAGACTATGCACGCTCATTCATGTGGCTGACGTCAATGGTTGGGCCTGACTGTGCGCTGAGGTAGCTTCAGGTAGATATGAACATGGGAACTTTTCACTCACATTGTCTGTGGGATGGGATATTTAATAAATTGAATCCTGTAGTATTTATAACTTTACACAGTCTGTGTAATTTATGGCTCTGCCATAGGCATAAGAATATATTCATTTTTTATCCAAAATAACATAGGCTACAAAAGGAATTTAAACCTACAACTTCTTGATCTGTAGTCAAGTGCTCTACCACTGAGCTATACCCATCCCCATGTTCTACCACTGAGCTATACCCATCCCCATGTTCTACCACTGAGCTATACCCATCCCCATGCTCTACCACTGAGCAACACCCCTCCCCATGCTCTACCACTGAGCTACACCCATCCCCATGTTCTACCACTGAGCTATGCCCATCCCCATGTTCTACCACTGAGCTATACCCATCCCCATGCTCTACCACTGAGCTATGCCCATCCCCATGTTCTACCACTGAGCTATACCCATCCCCATGCTCTACCACTGAGTTATACCCATCCCCATGCTCTACCACTGAGCTATACCCATCCCCATAACCTTGATGTCACAGAGGGTCATATCCCTACCATTAAATATGTACAGTTAAACACGTTGCTTTATATGGTGCAGTGGGTGGAGCTAAACGGTCTTAGGTTCAGACTACAAAGTCCTGTGGGTGTGCTTGAGCTCCAGATCATCAGCACTACCTAGCAGGGGGACGAGTCTTCCTTCAGTGGGAGAACGGATATCGACTGACTATTAGACAGACAGAGAGACCAGACCGGAAGAGACTGAAGGTTACTGTGAAATCCAGAAGATCAGAGAACATGGTGAATGAAAGGCATCTTTTCAAAAGGGACATCGTTCTATAGTTATTGACGGACATCATTTGAAAGCGCTGATAAAGTGCACGTTTACGATGACTGAAAATTAGTTGATTGTATAATCAAAACAAAACAACAACGAAAGAATAACAAGCCCACGCAACACACGCTCGTGCCTGCTGTATGTATGGGGAACTCGCGGAGCCTCGTAATCGCACTAGACTACCTCGCATGTAACCTGACGTCATTTAAAGCACACGGTATCCTCCAGTTGCCATATGCCAGGTAGTTATGTTTAAACACAAGGTCTGCGCCGAGGCATGTTTGCCAAAGAAAGTTTAATCTATAGGCTATATGTGTCCTAAAGATAACCGACATAACGGCCTGCAATATATGTCGTAAAACGCAGGAACGCGTGTTTATTGAGCTATGAAAATGTGAACCCGAGAAAGCTTCGAATTCCCTGAAAATTGAGTAGAGCATTCATAGCAATCTGATCGCCTCGAGCTCATGCGCTTAGTCTAATGACGCCACCGCAGGTGGAGCGAAGCAAATCACCTTCCTCTGGATACACAGCCTATGGAGCGCTCAGTGTAGCAGTCAGGCGGTTTGCCTTCCTCTGGATACACAGCCTATGGAGCGCTCAGTGTAGCAGTCAGGCGGTTTGCCTTCCTCTGGATACACAGCCTATGGAGCGCTCAGTGTAGCAGTCAGGCGGTTTGCCAAAGCCGTGTGGTCGTAATATTTAACGTTATATCTGACCTTTAAACACTTGTTTTGTGAAATAGCGCATGTTCAAACATGAGCCTGCGTAAACCCAGAAGAGTGATGTGAACTGTTGTACCGTCTGTTTGAGATTTGTACAAGCAACAACATTTGGAAAAATACCTGGGAAAGATCATAGAGGCAACAGGCGGTGTTGCGAAGACTTTGATCAGGAGGTACCGACCATATATTGTTAAGGTAAGGTCAGTGACGTTTGCATCTTGTAGGCTATACCACGTAAAATAAAGGCATTTTATTCTGACGAAAGCCTTTTATTCTGACGGCACTGCCCAGTGGCGATTTTAGATCCCTTTTAGGGGTGCTCAAGCCCTAAATATAATCTCAGCACCCCTAAAAATAAGAATAACACAAAATAAACATTATTTTTGTTTATTATCATATGATGCTGTTAGTTCATGAAGAAAGGGACATCCTTCGTTTTTTTTATTCATTCAATATTTTACATGATAATAAATAAATGTATTAATTGTTATCCAGTGAAATTAGGGATTTATTAGCAAGGGGGTTTAACACTTTTGCAAGGCACTGTATTCATGTCACATTCTCATTGGGGGCTGAGCCCCCCTAAAGGTCTGGTCTTAGAATTGCCCCTGCCACTGCCACACAACTAATTTGTGACCCTATAGTTTTATCGTGTAACCTATCGTGTATCGTGCAGTGTACTAAAAATTGCTAAAAGCGGATATAAGTTGCTTAGAATGTACAAGTTCACTTTGTACAGTTTGCTCTACGAGGAACTATCATGTCTTGGCTTTTGGTCTTGATTAAAAGCTTGTGCTAATTGTCTGTTGTGGAGCTGAGCCACATCCCTGCCCCTTGATAAGAGTTATCAGAGGATCGGCCTGGCTCTGTAACTGTAGGCTGCTCAAAACTATGGCTATGAAGAAACAGGACTTCTACAAACTCTATGTACATATTTTCTTTACCTTTTCAGACAACTTCATAACAATGTAATGTCATAATAAATAATAATTTATATTATTATTAATAATGAATGTGTTCATTTAGCAGATAGGCTGCTTTTATTCAAAGCAATGTACAAAGGGGGATTTGAGCTTACGACCTCTTGAGCTGCAGTCTCTAACCACTGAGCTTTCCTCATTTCGCTCTCTCATTAAAATAATGTATAGTGTATACACGAGGAAGAGAACCACTTTGAAAATGTGCTTTTCGTATCAAGGTTGGTACCATGGACCATGCAAGCCGTGGCAGTATATTTGATCAATGTTGTTAAAGGTCTGTTGTGCACTTATTCCTGCTAGGCCCAATACGGTCCTGTGTCCAGTGAGTGGGGTCTACATGGAACATTTGTTGACTTGTTGAAACGAGTTTATGTATCACAGACTCAGCAGATGAAAATCATAGTTCTGTAAATGTGAGGATTATGTAACACATATATGGTTATATATGACATAACCCTACTTGTTATTTTTTTGTCTGGTTGTTTTTGGACTTAAAATAGAAATAAATTTAAGCTTATCTGGCTGATGTTCATGTTTCACATATAAGGTTTTGTGTTTTGTGTTTGTCATTCTCCTTTAAGTAGTCTACAAACAGTTACTGATCTCCTCATTAAACAAGTCTTATCAGCCTTGGCCATGTGCTCTGATGTGTGTCTAATGTGTGTGTGTGTGTGCGTGTGTGCGTGTGTGTGTGCGTGTGTGTGCGTGTGTGTGTGCGTGTGTGTGCGTGGGGTCTGTTTCCATAAAGATGTATTGAATGTTATGTATGAGGTAATCGGCGTGTGTGTGTGTGACCCGGATGGGCACATGCATATGTTGAGCTGGCAGTTGGCACATCTAGGTCTGCGCAGTGAGCTGTGAAATCCTCTCGCTGCATATTGATTTTCTGTCTCTCTACGTCTTATCCGTTTGATTTGATAAACCCAGTCCACCCAACCTCAGGAACCATTATTTAGTTTAGTTGTAATGTGCTATATGGTATGTTGTCATAGGAACAGGGTGAAGGAGTCCATTCCTGATTAGTCTGTTGAGTCAGCCAGGGCTGCGTTTCCCGAAAGCGTCGTAAACCGCTAATCGTAGAATCCATCGTACGACGAATCTTAGTTTCAGGGGCCGTTTCCAAAGATACGACATAACATTAACTCAAAAACACATTACATTAACTCAAAACGAAAGGGTTTTTGAGTTAATGTAATGTCGTTTCCCATTTGGGGGAGCATGTCTTTGTATTGGGGGAAGGTGATCAAGTCATCCTATTTGGGGAGAGTTGACTTGTATTTGGGGGGAGTGTTTTCATTTGGGGGATGTAGGCTACTCGGCGGAGATGGGGGTGTGGTTTGCACTTCAGGGCCACCGTAATCGTTCCTACAATCCATTGTTATCGGGAAACGCAGCCCTGGCCTATGACCAGATAATAAAGATACTGAGAATACAAGTTAGAAGAATTCTTTGCTGGCAGAGCAGATGATATGACGTGGTACTGGGGGGCATTTTAAAGCACAGCTAACTGTACGTAATCAAGGCTACCATGACTGTAACATCTCTACCTGGAGAAGATTTGCGTCTGTGGTCTACTTAAGCCTGGGAAGTATTTCTAATCCACAAAAATCAGACCAGCTTGCTATGCTGGGAGTTGCATGACATGGAAGTAGGCCCCAAAAAAGAAAACAATTGCAGAAAAACTAAACAAAAAAAGAAAGTTCCATTTAGTAATTTGTCAGATCTGGTACAATGTCATTGAAATATGTATTGTGCAAATCTTATCTGACTTTCTCATCTTTCCTGGGGTGAGAGACTCCTGTGTGGAGATGGGTCTTCCTGAAGCGAGCTGCCACACGGAGGAGAATCAGAACTCTATTGCTGCAGTTTAGATTAGTTTGGTCTAGTGTTAATTTAGTGAACAATTTCAGTGGCAAAAAATTGTCCTGAAATACCCTTTATCACTATGCCTAAGCCTAATGTTGATGGACTGACACAACAAAACACAATTCTTACACCTTAATCCCTGCACTACACTTTTGCTTTGATCCAAAGCCACACAAGTAGGGCACATACAAAGTACAGTAGAAGATCAAGGATCAGAAGTGCACAGTTCTATCAGTGTTTCAGTGGTCAGTAAAAAAAAGTTATGTTAGTTTTGTATTAAATCTCCAGTGGCGGTTTTGCATTGTGGGCCAGTGAGACCATCTCCTAATTCAGGATGAGGCTGACCCTGATGTTGCCGGGTCACAGACTTCAGGCTGAGGCTGACCCTGATGTTGGCGGGTCACAGACTTCATGCTGAGGCTGACCCTGATGTTGGCGGGTCACAGACTTCAGGCTGAGGCTGACCCTGATGTTGGCGGGTCACAGACTTCATGCTGAGGCTGACCCTGATGTTGGCGGGTCACAGACTTCAGGCTGAGGCTGACCCTGATGTTGGCGGGTCACAGACTTCATGCTGAGGCTGACCCTGATGTTGGCGGGTCACAGACTTCAGGAAGTCATCACAGGAGGCATCTGCACGTGCCTTCCTGGAGTCAGAGCTTATTCCCGCATATGGGTTTCTTCTAGCTTGCCTACAAGGCACAGTTTGCCAGGGTGTGTTGCAATCCCTATCCTAAACAAGCACCCGCTATACAGACCTAAAGGGCACTCTCAGATGCAGATGGATGAGAAAAGCACTTTAATCTGAAAGGAAAAGCCTCATTTTGCATGTTATGATTGAAAACCTATTGTGATTGAGGTCATGCTGTAGCACTCTATTGCTAACACAACACTGAACGTTGGAATTATTTACAATGTTGCAGTTGAGATATGAAGCTGTAATTAGTGCTTAAATTATCAGCACAATCATGCAATATTATAGTTGATGTAATGTTATCGTTGTGAGTGTGTTGTAAACATAAACAGTTAGGGTGAGGTAATTTAAACACTGAAATACTGTTCTCCACTGGTCCTGAGTTATCTGCTGTTCATACCGTATACACTCATACCGTATACACTCATACCGTATACATTCATACCGTATACACTCATACCGTATACACTCATAGCATATACACTCATACCGTATACACTCATACCGTATACACTCATACCGTATACATTCCTGGTTAGTGGATTGGGATGAAAGCGTCTGCTATGTGAATAATTGGAAATTTAATTAACTGTAATGATCAAATATTAGATCTCATGTTTGTGCTGTTTAAATACTTTGGCAAAAATGAATATATTCCGTGAAATCAAGGAAGTTCTGTAGGAGATAAATAATTCAACGTGAATATTCTCAGTAGATATGTAGACTGAAGAATTTGTACCCAAGAAATGCACCCTGAGATCTGTTAGCAGTACTAAAAATAACAAAAATCCACTGTCATCCAAATCACTCATCACTAATTCTGGTCACAATGGCTCTAGCTAAACAGAACTCATAAACAGTGATGTACGCGTTCAACTAGGAACACCAGTCTAGATGAATTAAAATGATACAAAACCTAACATGAACAGGAGACATCCAGTGTTGTATTTTTTTCCATCTTATTTTATCCCAATGTATCTGTTTAGTGCAGCTAATCAGTAAAGATCTAATCAAAGTAGCCGTGTGTTCAGCCCTCATGCTGAGGCAGGGGGCAAGCTGATGGGATCCTAAACATGTGATTCAGAAAACAGAAGCTCTTTGTTTCTTTAGTGTGTTTCTCTGTGGTAGCTGCTAACTGGTGGCGTGTGGTGCCATGTGAGAGCCCTGGTCTGGGGGGTTCCTGGCCTTGCTGATCGACTTGAATTGCATTAAATTGAAAGGATATTGGTATGTTGGAGTGTACTGTTCACACAACAACTGACAGGAAACCGGGTTGAAAAGCAACATTAAAAACTCATTGGGAATGGCGTTCCAGTCAGAGGCAATGTCCTTGAACAAAGAATTGGAAATATATTCTGAATAATTAACTTGAATTAAGTAGGACGTCAGGGACCACACTGCACCTGGAGTAAGTTCATGAAATAGAAACGTTACTGTGGATCTTAGGAAATAAGGTGAGCTGGGTAGAGGGGCTGGGCCATATTCACGCATGGCTGCAGGATTGCTTGACTCTGCCATAACACAGCGGGTTCAAGGGAGGCACAACAACATGGGCCCCTGCTGAGACTCCCTGACCCTCTGACCGGTGATGCTGCTGTTGACCATGTGCTGTTAGACCATGGAGTTTTACATACGTGTCTGCCTGTTTTCTTTGTATTTTTTGTGTTAATACAGTAGTTAAAAAATAAAAATTAAACATGTATTATTTTTCCATCCTTACATTTCTGGCCTGTTCAGACTCAGTGCCTGCAATGATCTGAGGCTTCTTTTAGAATGACAGTTTAAAAGCTGTGGAGCAACTGCCTTTCATTCTATTTCACCAGTTGTCTCTTTATGGATCCATGACTGGTCTGGTTTAGACCGGTCTGGTTAAAGCTGGTCTGGTTCAGACGGGTCTGGTCCGGACTGGTCCATGACTTGGCCTTGATGTACACAAAAAATTGTTCAATCAGGAGAGCCCCTGAAAGCAGAGCTGGGAGAGAGCACAGCATGTTCGTCTTGAAACATCCATGCCTCTCGTGAAGCCGTAGTCATAGGATACCATCTCCCCGCCTAGTCTGTGCTGCTGTGATACGCAGCCAGAGAACACAATGGACTTGTCTTATCAGTTCAAAGAGAAGACAGGCGTATTGACAGTGTCTTTCTGTACAGGGTTTATAGTATTAGAGGAAATGATCAAGGTTCCTACTGATGTGCAGGGGTCAGCTGTGTCCTGATGGAGACAGAAACACCCTTACCCCTGTCTCAGCAAGCAGCCAAGCATGTTCTCGTACTTGTGAGATCATGTATGCTTCACAAAAGAAAGAAAGATCTTGTCATCACGGGACAATGACATACAGTAGGATAGTGGGCCATGTAGTGGGCCATGCAGTTAATGTGCTTTTATCTCCTAATTACATTTTTAAAAACAATCAAAATTATTATTTTATTTCCAGAATTAAATGCTTTTCGGTATAAGCCTTGATGCACGTATACAGTATCGCCACCATAAGATTGGGTTTGCTCCAAGAATTCATAGAGATTTTAGGGTACATTACAGGGGTCCTGTACAAATTATAATGTAGGATATATGTAAGTAGATTAAAATGACGTAGATCAGCACAGTGGCAATCATGCTTTATTTAGATTTGGATTAGATATAAAACAGTATTGCAGTTTTCACCACTGGAAATTCCCATGGTTTTGCGATTCTTTAGATAAGGCTAATCATCCAATTAGTCTAATTCCACCATCGACCAAGATATTGTAAATTTAAAAAACATTTTTTTTAAATCTGAGTGGTTGAAACGTTTCACTGTTGGAATTGTCAACAGCAAGCTGAACATGATCAGGCTGGTCTGGTTTTGGTCCTGCTGCAGCTTGTGGCTGTTGCTGCAGCCTGACCTTTTCAGGTAGGAAGACAACACTCAGAGGAAAGGAGAGAAAAGAGAGACTGTGAGTTAACGACAGTTGGAGAGAGCTGTACAGAGATACAGGAAGAAAAGGCAGAGCAAAAACACAGCTTCATCTATCCAGATCTCAGCGCTGGAGGGTGGAGCAGAGCTGGAGGGTGGGGCAGAGCTGGAGGGTGGGGCAGAGCTGGAGGGTGGGGGAGGGCTGGAGGGTGGGGCAGAGTATGCTTGGGGACAGAGCATGCAGTCGTTGAGAGGATTAAAGAGGGAGGGGGAAGGGAGGTTTTGCTGAGTCAAGCTATCTTCCACTGTCGTCTGCAACTCAGATTATGATGTGATCTTAATATATCATTACAATGATCATACCCCGTGAGTTGTATGATCCATACATTTTCTTGTTGAATCAGAAACAGCAACAAAGGTTCATTAGTTCTGTCAGTGTAAAGCATTTGTGTTTGCTATTTCCAACTCTAATCCAAATTTATGATAAAATAACTTCCCTGTGAATTTGCCTCATTCCTTCTGACCGGGAACGGTCTGATGCGTCTCCAGCAGATTTGGGTTAGGGTTAGGTTCTAACATCTAACCCTAACC
The DNA here is from genome assembly GCF_021917145.1 of Hypomesus transpacificus. NCBI lineage: Eukaryota > Metazoa > Chordata > Actinopteri > Osmeriformes > Osmeridae > Hypomesus > Hypomesus transpacificus. The sequence continues at coordinate 1,294,248 of NC_061071.1, read as the reverse complement.
CTGGGCTCTAACCCTAACCCTGGGCTCTAACCCTAACCCTAGGCTCTAACCCTAACCCTGGGCTCTAACCCTAACCCTAGGCTCTAACCCTAACCCTGGGCTCTAACCCTAACCTGGCCACCTTTGTTGTCTTTGCCTGTGAGCTTGTTCAGTTTTTTTCTGGAGGGTACTAGATGTGGTCATGCAAGTTGTATAGTACCTCTTCAGATGTAATAGGCTCTCATCTAAATCTCCTGTCTCCAGATGGATGGAGGAGATTATCCCGCCAGCGAGTCCTGCTGGGGGAGGAGCGGGTATAACCGTACTTTAAAATCTCTTGTCTTACTTGCTGTTCTTTTTAAGCGGTTAAGCTCCCCAGAGAATTTAGCTACCAAATTTTTCCTTGGAAAAACCTCAATTTCAGATCTGACAATAAGGCTGTATTTGTATTTCATTATTATAATTTGTTCATTTTTTTTCTTCAAAGGGAATGACAAACAAAATGTGAGATTTGTTGAGATTGCAGCTGTCCCCTTCCCAAGTCCTACAATAACCTCTTAGTGTCATGAAATAATCATGTCAAACTCAAGCTACGTTTAGCTGATTTCCAATGAACGGGAGACTTTTCTGAAACATTCCCACCACTGCCTTCCCTCCATAAAATGAGTACAAAAAGGTTTGATTTCATGACCACTTTGGGAATGGAACTTAGACATCATGGAATTAGAAATTAAGATTAAGTTAAATCTTAAGCTTCACAAAGCCTGAACCGGTATAATGAGTGGCAGGAAGTGGACATGAAGGGCAATATAAAGCACATCATAGGGTCACAGGTTAGAATCACCATCTGTAAACTGCTATGGATTAAAGCACATGCTAAATAAATACATAAATACTTAGGAGGATTGAGGTGATTTAAATTTCCCTTCTTTGGAAGTTTTTTCCCAAACTATAACCTAACACATCAAATGTTGTTTTGTCTATTAACCTGGACCTTGAATCATTGGATTTCTGAAGCAATGTTACTGTTCTAACAGTCGTATCCTTCAGGTCACTCAGTATTGTTTGGGACCACGTCACATTTCCACGGTCTATTTAACTGTATCCTCACTGAATACATGTAGAATATGGAGGTTGTGAATTTATGTCACAATCACACCTTAATGTTACACGAATACAACCCTGGCATCATGTGACGGGATGTTGCGGCCTCTGTGATTGGCCAAGAGGCTCTTATGACGCATCAATGTGATTGTGCCTAACCCTATGTCGAGGAGAGGAAGGGGGAGGGATGGGGGGAGGAAGAAGAGGGGGGGAAGAGGGAGGAGGAGGGGAGGATGTGAGGAGGGAGGGAGGAAGAGGAGGGGGGAGTAGGAAGGGAGGGGAGGAGGACAGTCCTGTGATATGTCTTAAGACTGCCCTAACCCTACATGTGGCGTCACACTATATTGCACTCCCCCCCCCCCCCCCCCCCCCACACACACACACACACACACACACACACAAAACGCACACACACACACACACACACACACATAAAACATAAAACATAAAACATCCTTCCAGCTATCACTACCCCCTGGTCTTTTGTCATCCTGTTGTTTGAAAGGATTGTCTTGCATTGCAGGTATTAAGCCTTCAGCATACACACTTGTCTGCACAGACTCAGTTTGTCCATGGAGTCGTGTGTTTTGATCAAGTATCTTACCGTGGTGTGTGTGTGTGTGTGTTCAGAGGCAGGAGAAGCATCAGGATGCTGTGGATATTGATCTTCCTGCTGCCCAGAATAGGGCTGAGTGTCATGACCCAGACACTATCACACCAGGACGAGCGCAAAGATGGTGAGTCACTGTGTTTGTGTGTGTGTATGTGTAGGACAAAAATGCAATGCTTTAGATTGTTTTGTTGTTGTGAGCTGCGTTTGTGAGAAAGGGGTTTCTGAGAAGTGAACTGGCTCAGTGTGTCTTTATGAAACTGCTGGGCCGACTCTCCTAGACGTGTCTGCTCCATAGTGGATAGACATGTCTAACGTTTTAAGGTATTCTGGGTAATGTCAGCCCCCTCCTGAGGCTTCTGCCTCGTGAAGAGCTGTCACATGACAGAGGACGCAAACGTAATGTCACCCAGATAGTGTTGTGGTTTTAAATGAGACAAAAAATAAACATGGTGTGATCAATTGAAGGTTCTAGCCACTAGTGATGGGTGAGGTTGGACTGGGTTTAGGAAAATATCCTTTTTTCCTTTGAGGATTATGTAAAAGACAGTATTTCTGAGTATCATCGGAACTTTGATTAGAACCATGTTATGTAACGTGGGTCCGATTCCAGCGGCAGCTGTAGCTCAGTGGAAGCACATGTGAAGCTAGTCAGCCTAACCCTAACCCTCAGCACAGCTGGATGTTAGTGGGATTTTATCCTGTCCTGGTAAAAACGTTTTTGCTGAATCACTGATCAATAATTTCCTCTTGCATAAGTACATATGGATCATTATTCCATTATGCTATTTTGCTGGACAGCCACTCTACCGACAGACATGCACCGCCCCAGCAGAGAGGACTGGAGCTCACAGGGTTTAGTACCCCCTGAAACAAGCATCCTAAAGTGGTCTAGAGGGCAGTGCTGCGTGTCTGGGACATCATTTGAATTGATTCTTGTATCGTCCTAAAGGGATAAAGAGAGTGGGGTTCAGGTCATGTGATTCAGCTGGCCCAATCTGGCTTTTCTATCTCCATATCTCCACAATGTAACAAATTGACTTTTATCACAAAATCCACATTTGTTTTTATGTACAGAATGTCAATTACATCCACTGACAAATTGTGTTACATTAACTTTCTGGCAACAAGAGTCCAAGTATTGCAATGCAGCCTGTTAGTGGTATATACTGTACCTGATGCATGCGTCTAAAATCCCTTTAAACTCTCGAATGCGTTCATATGTGGGGATGGCAGTTACTGGTCTAATAAAACTCTAATAAAGGGTTAGGGTTAGGCCGTATCTTTAAATCGACAATCTTACCAGCTGTCAAGCTATCTTTTCAGGAGAAAGTATTTGCAGAAGTATTCCTGGAAAACATTCCTTTGATTTTGGATTTGGGCCAAGTGCAAAGTTGAGTCACAAGGCTCTTTGTTGTTATAAACAGATTATTGTGATCTCGTGTTGTGCCTAATTAGGCTGCTTACTCGGGTATCGTGTCTTGTGTGGTACATCTGAGTTTCATAGAATTTTGTCTCAAAATCTCAGTTTGTTAAACTTTTGTGCACAAATCATGATTCCCTAACACGACTCTGTTTTCATGCAGCGCTATGAATGAAGTTAATATTATTAGTATCACTGGTAATAGTATTATTATCAGTAGTTTCTTAAAGATGCCACAGCTGACTTAAGTTTGGTGTGCAGGTGACGTCTCTCCTGCCACCAGACCCCACATCTACCGCTGCCGCTCTCCCAACATGGAGGAGTTCACCTGCTGGTGGCACCCCCTCCACCAGCCCCCAGAGAGCCACGTGGACTATACACTCACCTACAGCCTGGAGTAGGGACTGTCTTCTATATCCATGTGCTATCCTCCTCCTCTTCATCCTTTCACCCCATTCTGTTCCCTCCCTCCTCATTTACCACCTGCAGGGACTGGTTTAATTAACCCTAGGTACCTGTGGCTCAGACTGAGAGGGAGACAGAGAGAGAGAGCAGGATTGTAACCCAAGCTGCTTTGTTAGGTGCTTGGCACATACAGTCTCACCTGCTATATGTGCTCTGGAAGTCACCTGCTCAGTGAGCTACAGAGACGACCTCCTAATGCGTCCGCTTCTCCAACCCTCTGTCTGCAGAAAGGCATCCAAGCAGGAGTGCCCGGACTACGAGTCTGCAGGCCCCAACAGCTGCCACTTTGACAAGAGACACACGTCGGTCTGGAAGATGTACTGCATGGAGGTGACAGCTGTGACGTCGCAGGGAAACCACACATCCCAGCAGAAGTGTGTGGACGTGCAGGAGATAGGTAGGACCACCACCAATACAGATCCAAGAATAATCTGATCTGCAACAAGAGTGCAGATTGGCTGAATGGAAGGGATGACTTTGACTGTGTTTTATGTCTGTGTATGATGACCACTTGGGGACCTTAAACCTTCCTTAACCAGAATAAAAGGCCTTATCTTGGGGGTATTTAGTGTTTTTATCTTGGAACCCATAAGAACAGAACTATAAAAGTGTTTCTCCTCTAAGTTTGCTGTCAGCTTTGGATTTTATAGAATCATTCTTGCGAATGTTTTTGTTGCTGTAAGGAATATTATTTTCCGCTTTAAAATGAGTAGACTTGGCCTGGTGGCATTTGATCAAAATGTCACTTTGTTGCTCTGGCTCAGGGATCCTTTCTGACATTTTTAAATTCAGGATGTGGTTTTATTTTTAGGAAAGAATAGGCTGGGAATCAAGGAGTTTAAAATACATGATTGTGACACTAATGTCTTTACCTTTATGTTTACGTCCAGTGGAGCTCGAGGCACCAGTCAACCTGACCTACACCTTATTGAATGGCAGCAAGGATGATGATGGTCGCACGGTCAAGGTGTCCTGGGTCTACCCTGTCCCAGACCACATCCAGTTCGGCTGGATCTCGCTGGACTTTGAGCTGCAGTACAGACACATATCTGAACCCACCAACTGGAAGGTACAGTGGGACATTTTTGAGACCTCTGTACAGACACAACATGTCAGACTGAATAGAAAGTTCAACACCCTGGTCCCCAAGCAGAGTCACTATACATTCACTTCCAGGAACTTTTGTTATTGTTGTATTACAATATTCAGAGGAAAACTAAAATAACGATCTGATAAAAACATTGTTGTAAAGAACAACGCATAAGTAATTGTGGTGTTTCTAGGTTAAAGGTTTGCTGCAAGAGTTTTCTCTGGATCTACTGGACCTGCCTGCAGGAGAATACCTGGTCCAGGTACGCTGCCGCCCACGCAGACACGGGCTCTGGAGCAGGTGGAGCTCCGCCCTCCCGCTCACCATACCTGGGAGGTCTGCTTCAGGTTGGCAACTCTGCAATCCCTTTCCATTTCAGCGTGGCTAGAATAGAAACTAGCAGTTTTTTGACAATTGTTTACTTCTCTAACTGCATTCTCTCATCTGAAACGTTTGTGAGTCTTATCTCGGCTGCTCAACAGACAGTGCTGGCCTCCCCTCATCCAGTATTGATAAACCTCATAGGGCAGTATCCCTTACATAACAGCCTGAAATGTTATATTAATATTACAATTTTAGGAATTGTGAAGGTTTGTGAGTTTGTGGTCCCATAGTTTGGTTATATTGATTTCTGTGTGTACTAAGTGTTTGTATGGCCTTGCAGATAGACTGCTGGCTCTTCTGTTGGTGACGGGAGTTGGAGTCATGGCGCTGCTGGTCATCGGCTGTGGAGTGCTCCCTCACAGCAGGAGGTACTGTAGAGTGACCCCTCACAGCAGGAGGTACTGTAGAGTGACCCCTCACAGCAGGAGGTACTGTAGAGTGCTTCATCACAGCAGGAGGTACTGTAGAGTAACCCCTCACAGTAGGAGGTACTGTAGAGTGACCCCTCACAGTAGGAGGTACTGTAGAGTGCTCCCTCACAGCAGGAGATACTGTAGAGTGCTCCCTCACAGCAGGAGGTACTGTAGAGTGCTTCCTCACAGCAGGAGGTACTGTAGAGTGCTCCCTCCCAGTAGGAGGTACTGTAGAGTGCTCCCTCCCAGTAGGAGGTACTGTAGAGTGCTCCCTCCCAGTAGGAGGTACTGTAGAGTGCTCCCTCCCAGTAGGAGGTACTGTAGAGTGCTCCCACATGGCAGACACACCCAAAACCAACATGCATTGTTGTTGAAAAGTGTTTGTAATTTTTCTATAATTATGATCATGTATGAACCTTGTTTTTTCCACGTAGGATCAAAGCCTTCCTTCTCCCTCCCATCCCAAGACCCAGGATCAGTGGGATAGACCCTCTGCTTGTGAAGGTGAGACACGTCCCTTTAGCCTCATTAGATCCCACATTAAGATCAAACTAATTGTTTCCACTCTTCTTTTGGTATTATAATGGGCACTTTTTGCAGTGTGTTCCTGTTATCATAGTCTAATGCTGCCCCGGAGGATAACCTTTACGGTACTGACCCTAAGCTGTTTTGTTTGGCAAATGGACAAATGGTTTTACCTTCCTCATGCTGGTCCACTACACAGCAATACCTATACTAAAACAGTGTAGGCACCAAGGGATATCTATGTAATTGAATGGTATTAAGTATTAGCAGTCTGGGTTATTACTAAGTGTAAGAAAGCACAGTATGCGTATGCTGGGTGTGAGGGGTTCAGTAGATGTTGTAAAGGAGCAGTTGAGTCACCAAAACAAGGTCTGCTAAAGTTATCCTCCAGTTTACATGCCCACAAGCTACAGTCCATTCTCCACTGTAGCTTTCATCCCACATGTTATAGTTCTATAGAGATTTGTCAAAATTAACTTTTGTCCCATTAAACAAGCAATTGACCTGTCACAAGGATGGCTCATGCAGGGAAAAAGCAACTCCAAAATACCATCACCCATGTTATGTCATAAATGCATAACACATATATACAAAATATACTCAGATGTGTGTCTCTTCCGGCAGAAGGGCAGCATGGAGGAGATCAACCGACACTTCCTGTCGCTGCACGGTTTCCATGGCTACAAGCCCGCCAGCTATAGCGACGAGTTCTGGGACATGGTCAGCTCAGACGGTAACCAAACTCTCCATGGTAACCCCGGTAACCAAACTCTCCACGGTAACCCCGGCTTCAAGGGGGTCGAGAGGAGGCTGAATACGGCCGCTTCCGGTGACCCGACACCCACAGCTACCCAGACCAAGCCCCCCGTCACCCCAAACCCAAACCCTTACATCCAGGGACCTCTCCAGGGCCCCTTCCCCTACTGCCAGTCCACAACGTGGGTCTCCCAGCCCCTGGACTCAGCCCCCGCAGAGCTACTCTCCTTCCCTGGATCAGATTACAGCCTCATGGCGACCCCAGCCCGGGCCTCCACCTTCGAGGCAGCCTCGTCCACCTCCCAGGATTTCTATACCTGTGTGAACGGACTGAGCCCTGCTGGGGAGGTGCAGCTGGTGCCATGCCTGGCCACCTCTTCCAAACGATGCCCCTACGTGCAACTGAAGGGGCAACTGAAGGGGCATCTGGCTGAGGAACGAGCAGAAAAGAGCCACCAGTTAGCCGACTACCTGGCAAGGAAGGTTGAGATGGTGACACATGGCCGAGTGGGGATGAAGGAGGGCGGAGCTGCAGAGAACAGCCAAGCAGTCGTGCCTTTGCTGCCAGATGCAACCACTGACACGGTGTAAACACACACTACGAACACACACTCACCTACAAACACACACACTATGAACACACACTCACCTACAAACACACACACTATGAACACACACTCACCTACAAACACACACACTATGAACACACACTCACCTACAAACACACACTATGAACACACACTCACCTACAAACACACACACCATGAACACACACTCACCTACACGCACACACTATGAACACACATTGAAGCATGCACACTCCAAAGACTCGCAAGACTTTTGACCCCAGATGCACTTTACACACACACACACACACACACACACACACACACACAGACAGACAGTACATGACTATCTTAGTTTGTGATTATAATAAAGTTCTGGCAATGCAGGGTCAGTTGTGACACTACTGTGACACAAGTTCTCTAATTGGTAAGGATATTCCTCTCGTCTGCCAGATAAACGTGACGTTGGACTCAGATGTCACTTCAGGTTTTTGCTTACACAGCCTGGCTTTTTCCGAACACTTATAATAATAAGTAGTATTAATATTATTACTAATATTGGTGTAATTTTCAATGCAGTCAAAAGTCAAGCAGGTTTTGTGTTGGACTAATGGTGGATTTGATCTGGCGGGCCCAACTGCAATGAATTTGAAAGAAGCAATTTGATAAAAGATAATACGTTCAAGCTCTTTGATTTAGTACAATATTGTCAATACGATCCAACAAAATCACATACTTTATTTTTACCCGATGTAAATTGTTTTAAAACTATTTTCACTCTGAAAGCTTTAAAAGGGTCATGCAGCTGTCCCACAGAGGCAAGCTTGTCTCTCCCTTTGTCTCCATGGGAAGTTTAGGTGTTGTTAGATAGCTATGGGAATCTACTTTCCTTCACCATCAGAACTATTTGTGTAATTTATTTTCTCCAGTGGCATGGTTCTTTTTATGCTGTAATGTGCTGCTGTCAGAGTTTGTGCCTGTTTGTGCCTTGACCTGATCTGGAACATGGATGCTGATGCAATCTCTCTAACTGTACATGTGCATACTCTGACACACACTATAGACACCTCCTGACGGGGCTGTGTGGGCATCTCCAGGGGGTTTAGAGATCTTTAAGGAACTCGGTAAAGGAACATTCCTTGAAATGTCTTTACATGTATGCGTTTTGAGATTTAGAGGACTGTAAGAATTTATTGATTGAACATTGACACAATCAAAACAGTCACATGAATCAAAAATAAAATGTCACAGACCACACTTCATGTTGTGACGCTTTCTCCTTCTACCATATACAGTTTGGTTTTTCCTTTTTCTTTTTTTGACGATACAAAAATGTTTTAAATTCTACATTTGAAAATGTAAACAGAAGTGACACTAGTTGAGTTTGTGAGTCAGAGAGGCACTATCTGATGTATAGTTACTTGTTGTCATTACTTTGTATAATGTGTGGGGTGAATTGTGCCCTTTTTTTCAAAACTTTGTGACCTGCTAAAACGCTTTCCCATTGTAATGAATAAAGCCTATTATATTTGATTTATTATGAGCCAATCTTTTATTTTACAACCTCTGAGAAAACAAATACCACAGTCTCCCACAAACGCAGACACGCAAACACAGGCAAGGTTTGGGAGGTTGTCCTAGTCCTGCATGGATGTGTCTAAACATAGACCCAGACATGTTATCAACTAGATTAGACTACATCCCTCTGTCACGCACACAGCACACAGATGCACTCTGACACATCTTAGATCATCTCTCTCTGTTGATGTTTCTAAATCACAACTCCAGACCCACCTCTGTAGTTTAGGATGCTGTGTAGATACATTAATGTCCTACATGTGAACGGCTGTGTCCTTGTGAAAAAGGTGAGTTATTTTGATGTTTTATTTGGCCATAGCTGATTATTTAATGAGATCATCAGTTTTGCATATTTGGGTATTTTTCGAAGCTTTTTGGTGGTCATGACGTTAAGTTGGAACAAGACGGGGGGAGAGTCCTTAGCAGGAAGTAGGACAGGGGGTGAGGGGGGAGGGAGCGGGTGAGGGGCAGGATAGGGGGTGAGGAGTAGGAGAGGGGGTGAGGGGCAGGAGGGTGAGGGGCGGGGGACTCTAAGTTTAGGCCCTTCTCTCATTCTGTCAACCACTTCAGTCAGTGGAGACACACCACACTGGAACAGAGAAGCGACCTGGGAGGAGAAGTATGAGAAATCTGTCTGGATTAGACAGACTGTAGGAAGCTACGAGGAATCTCCAACTGTCTGGATTAGACAGACTGTAGGAAGATTTATATCAACTTGGCAGTAAGTGGAGGTTTTCACCATTGTACTTTATTGTTCCACTGGGGTTTTCTGTCTGTGTTTCTGCCTTGTCACCCAGCTAGGCCTGACAGGCCATGGCCAGCTGTCCTTGCTACTAATAATAGCCCGCAGGCAGACTGGCCACATCGCTCTCCTACAAACACACAGCAGACATGTTGTTGCTTTGCTGTTCCATGGTATGAAGGGGAAGCGGTATGGGTTATAATAAAAGTGTAAGACGGAACAGATGGGGGTGAGGGGATGTTGCAAAAGGGGCAGTTTAAGGTTGTCTCACCAAAACAAGATGTCTACTCTCTACTTAATCTCCACTCACCCCTGGAAAGCCCAACCTCCCATACATCTAGTTTCACTTGTGTACTAACTTAGTGTTTAACATGTAACTTAACTGGTTAAATGTAATAAACTTTAGCAACAAAACAGTTCTTATGTGTTGACATGTTGTTACTATGGGCATTGCTGTGTAGCTACGGTACACACCCTTAGTCTCAAGTGTCGCCCACTTCCCTTCAAACTGGTGTTCTGTGAAACAGCATTTAGATTCCCCAGTCCCTCACACAGAGGTCCCTCACACAAAGGACGATTCTCGTGTTGAAGGAAGGATATTGTTGCCATGGCATCGCCGAGCGAGAGCCCGGAGAGCGGCGACCAGACGGTTCCCTCGGGGGAGGAGGACACAGTCAGAAGCATCCAGTCTCACTACCTGAGGAGCCCCTCACCCAGCAAGTACGTCACCTCCGCAGGGCTGGGGTGTGTGTGTGTGTCATGGGTGTGTGTGTGATGGGTGTGTGTGTGTGTGTGTGATGGGTGTGTGTGTGGTGAATGAGTGTGGGATGGTGTTGTGTGTGCGGTGAATGTAGTGTGCAGTGTGTGTGGTGTGGTGGGAGCAAAGTCACACAAAGAATCACAATCCTGTAAAGATCACTACTCATCCTGAGATGGAGTGATTGAATGGAGTAAAGTGCAGTACAGTACAGTACAGTACAGTACAGTACAGTACAGTACAGTGCAGTACAGTACAGTACAGTACAGTGCAGTGCAGTGCAGTGCAGTGCAGTAGAGTAGAGTACAGTGCAGTGCAGTGCAGTGCAGTGCAGTGCAGTGCAGTACAGTACAGTGCAGTGCAGTGCAGTGCAGTAGAGTACAGTGCAGTGCAGTACAGTACAGTACAGTACAGTACAGTACAGTACAGTACAGTACAGTACAGTACAGTGCAGTAGAGTGCAGTGCAGTGCAGTGCAGTACAGTGCAGTGCAGTGCAGTACAGTACAGTGCAGTGCAGTAGAGTACAGTAACACAAAGGTGTACGAAGTCACAGTGTTTGCCATTCCACCTCCCAGAATAAGAGCTGCACAACTTGACTGGCATTTCACTAAGCCTCATATTTGTCACCACCTTAATAAGAATGTTATGTGTCTCTTAGCTTGTCTCTTGGATAAAAGCATCTTCTGAATACAAATGTAAAATCTGTACCTGCACCGCTGCAGTTTCTCCACAATCTCAGAGTCCAGGTTCTCCATGATCTCTGGCTCGGACGCTGAGAGCATCTTCATGGAGCCCATCCACCTGTCGTCTGCCATCGCTGCCAAACAGATCATCAGCGAAGGTGACAGCCCCTCTTAACCTAACCCTTACCCAGCGAAGGTGACAGCCCCTCTTAACCTAACCCTAACCCAGTGAAGGAGACCCTCTTAACCTAACCCTAACCCAGTGAAGGAGACCCTCTTAACCTAACCCTAACCGAGCGAAGGTGACAGCCTCTCTTAACCTAACCCTAACCCAGCGAAGGTGACAGCCCCTCTTAACCTAACCCTAACCGAGCGAAGGTGACAGCCTCTCTTAACCTAACCCTAACCCAGCGAAGGTGACAGCCCCTCTTAACCTAACCCTAACCCAGCGAAGGTGACAGCCCCTCTTAACCTAACCCTAACCCAGCGAAGGTGACAGCCCTTCCAGTCTGCTGCCAAGGGGCCAGCTGAGAGGGAGACCATCATCACAAACACATAACTCCACTAAAACAAACAAGCAGTAAAAAGTAAAGTAACCAGAGTGTATAAAGATCTCCTTCACGATCTCTCCTCAGAGCTGAAGCCCAGACGGCTGAGGACAGAGTCCATCCCAGAGTCCATGCTGGAGACAGCGGAGCAGCTGATGGTGGAGGACCTGTATAACCGTGTGAAAGACATGATAGACGACCGCAGCCCATACAACACGCCCTGTGTTATGGACATCCAGCGTGCCATGGTGCAAGACCGCCTGGAGGCCCCCTTCAGCCCTGTGGACGAGGTGTGGTCCAACATCTTCATAGGAGAGAAGTAAGTGAGACTGAAAATGTCAACATTAAAAACTAAAGATTCGAGTTAAGGGTTAAGATTAGTGCTAACCCTACAAATAATAACTTTAATTAGTTAAAACCTTTACCTCATGTAGTGTGTTTTCTAAATTAAGTAGCTTGTTACATTAAGCATTACATTAAGCTAGCGAATTAAGCTTGTATATAGAATACAGTAAATGAGCAAGGGAAATTGTAAACTGAAACTGTCTCTCAACATGAGCTGTAATCAGGGCTGATGCTCCATGTTTTTCTGGCCATCTTGATGTGTCCAGAAGAGGGGCTAGAGGTTAGAGGATTTGACCAAAGATCAAGAGTTTTGAGAGATTCAAATCAGAATCAGAACGAGCTTTATTCACCATGCGAGTTTACACAAACAAGGAATTTACTGTGGCAGGAAGGTGCATACAATAAACATAAGCATCTTAACTATAAAAAGTAGAAAAGAGTCTACAAAACGCAGTCTAAATCATTTTAAACAATGCTATATTCCCCTCTATTTCACCAGGTTTATTTGTCAAGATATTTTAAGAAAATACAATATAATTTGTGTTTCACCCTCTTATTAATGTGAAAACATTATATCACATACTTTCAATTTCAACTTTCAATATATATATATTTTTTACAATTTGAGTTGCTTTCCTCTAGATCTGTGGCGGTAAATAAAGGCCGCCTGAAGCGCCTGGGCATCACTCATATCCTAAACGCAGCCCACGGTACCGGGGTCTACACCGGGGAGGCGTTCTACGCAGGCATGAACATTCAGTACATGGGCATCGAGGTTGACGACTTTGCCGACGTGGACATCTCTCCCCACTTCCGCACTGCGGCCGAGTTCCTGGACGAGGCCCTGCTGACACACAAAGGTCTTTCTCCTCCAGAAAGCTTGTTAAATCACCACAAAATGAGACTTTTTTTACAGTTTAACCTGGCTTCATTTACATGGGATGCGGGTATAATCCTTTAAAGTATGTTTAACCTAAGGCTAATTTTAGCTGTATATAATTTTGCCTGCCCCCCGCAATGCAACTGGTCGCCTAATCCATAAAGTGCAATCCCTTTCGAATAAAGCTTCAGGACCAGCATCGATCTATATGCAACTGTACAATTTAGGCCTTGTTCATGAATGCTTACTTAGCTGGGCCCTGCTTGGTTTGAATCTAATTCCACACTGACCTTAATTCTTCGTGTAGTGAATGGGTTTATTTCCGGATGGCTAGTTTTAAAACCAAACCCACCGATCCTAATTGCCCTATTGCTGTAGTTTTTTGTTAATCTCATTTGAGGAACTCAGAGATGTGCTTGGAAAAGGAAAGACTGCCTCTTAGTGGTTGGAGAGTGTTGTTACACCGTAGATGCTGAATCATATCAGCAGCTTGTGTTGGACAGGCGCACACAAGGGTTGTTTTCAAATGTGAGAGGGACATATTTTCAAAATAACTGAGGATGCGGCCGTAAACAATAATTTCCTTAATAAAAAGTGTGTGGGGGGGGGGATGGGGGGGGGGACAGATTTGCAGTTTTCAAAAAGTGTGAGACATGTATAATGAAAGCTCTGTCCCTGATGCATGACAGGCTTCTGTGCTGCGACTGTGATGGTGTTGTTGTGTTTGCGTCTGCAGGGAAGGTGCTGGTCGACTCCATGATGGGCGTTAGTCGCTCTGCCGTGCTGGTGGCGGCCTACCTTATGATCTTCCACCACATGACCATCATGGAGGCCCTGACGGCCCTGAGGAACAAGCGAGCCATCAACCCCAACGAGGGCTTCCTGAAGCAGCTGCGGCAGCTGAATGAGGCGCTGCTGGAGGAGCGTGATGACGACGACGACACCCTCAGCCAGTGCTCCGTCATCGACGCCCTCGCCCGCCTGGACGAGGAGCCGAGCATGATGGGGGTGAAGGCCCAGTCCATCATGATGGAGGAGGAGGAGGATGGAGCCAGCGTGATGAGCAGCGTGGCGTCATCCTCCGCTGCCCTGCTGCCCAGCCCGGCCCCAGACCCCAGCGGGGGGGGAGGGCAGGGGGGTCTGGGAGGCACGGAGGCCCTGATGGAGAAGGAGAACGAGGAGGAGGACGATGTGGCCAGCATGATCCGGGAGTGGCAGAGGAGGAATGAGAAGTACCAGAACGAGGAGTGGTGGGAGGCCCAGCTGCAGAGCGATGGGGAGGAAGAGGGGGAGGAGGGGGGATCACTCTCCGGGGGGGGGAGGCCATGCCAGCCAGCAGTGGGAGAGGACCTGGAGAGCGTGACCAGTGAGGAGGTCCGGGCCCTGAGGGAGAGGGTGAAAGGGAGGGTGAGGCGGAGAGACTGTGACTCTCAGTCCAGCTGCAGCAGTTACTCTGACCTGTGGAAGCAGCGCCTGAAGGAGATCGAGGAGCAAGCCGCGGCCCGTTACCGCAGCAACAACGACAACAGCGGGGGGAGCACCAACGGGGAACAGAGGAGCCTCGACGAGGATGTGGAGAGCGTGATGTCAGACACCAGCTCCATGTATAACTTCTGCAAAAGGAACAAGGACAAGATGACCCCACTTGAGCGCTGGAGGGTCAAGAGGATCCAGTTTGGCTGGAACAAGAAGGACGGGGCCAAGGATGGCGGGGCGGCGGGGGGGGGAGGCGGTGGGGGGGAGGCGGGGGAGCGAGAGGTGACTCCGTTCCTGGATGACGTCAACCTGACGGCGTACCAGAGCTGGAAACTGAAGCAGCAGAAGCGTCTGGGCGAGGACAACAAGGACGATATCGTGGAGCTGAGCCGCGGAGACGACTCGGCCACCGTGAAGCGCCGGCAGCGCCGCGAGGAGCTTCTGGAGCGCTCGCGGAGGACGCTGGAGGAGAGCCAGTCCATGTGCGGCTGGGACACGGAGAGCAGCCTGAGCGGGAGCAACGTGCCGCTGTCCGCCTTCTGGGCGGGAGCAGGCGTCACCACAGCCGGCAGCGACGACAACATCTCCATGCTGAGCGGCAGGTCTTCCGTCGTGTCCCAGAGCCGCAGCGTCAGGTCGCAGCCCCTGGGCCTGCCGCTGACTCCAGTCCCTATCGTGCCAGTCCCCACCGTGCCGGGCCCTGGAGGGGAGCCCATGGTGAACCTGGCCAGCATCCAGAATTGGATCGCTAACGTGGTGACGGACACGCTGAACCAGAAGCAGGCGGAGATGAGTCTGCCTCCCTCCCGAGCCGGCTCGGTGCTCAGCTTCGACGGAGGATCCAGCCTCTACTCGGGTCGCGGTGCGGCCGACGACAAAGCCTCCGTGCTCAGCGGAGTATCCTACTCCAGCTCGCTGTCCAACAGACATGGCCCTGCTGGGGGAGCCTCCAGCCTCTCTGGGCTGGGCTCCCGTAGAAACAAGATCACCACCACTAGCGTACCGCTGTACAGCCTCTTTCAGGACCAGGTCGACCTGCACAAACTGGACCTGATGGACAAGGAAATAAAGTCAGACATGAGGGACAAGATGGCCTCCTATGAGGTAAAGAAGATTGCCGAGGATAACAAGCGTAGCACCCTCTACAAGAAGAAGCCAAAAGAGGAGGAGAAGGATGAGGAGGAAGAGGACAACTTCTCACCAGGAAAGACCTCCAAAGGACTCCGTGGTGACACTTCTATCCCCAAGAAACCTACCCGGAGCTATGGCCTCTCTGGCAGGTTGAATCTGTCCACAGCCCTGGAGAGAGACAAAAACACCAGCATTGATGAGTGGCTGAACAGCGTCAGACCTCCACAGAGGAGGCAGGAGGGGGCAGAGAGAGCCACACCTGGATCCTCCAGCACACTCAGCGAGGGAGAAGACGAGGATGAGGAGTTCACTTCACCGTACCAGTTCAGACGCCGGGCCGACACAGAATCGAGTCCAGACCACAGCCCTGAACCATATCACCCGGCCAGAAGATCGCCTACGGACAAGAGCTTGTCAAACTCTTCCAGCAGAGCTGGGGGGGAGGATGGAGACGAGAGTCAAGCGGATTATTCAGCCAAGAGAAAGTTCACCCATTACTCTCAGTACAGGGAGCTCCAGGATGGGAGAGGAGGAGGAGAGCGGGAGGAGAGGGGGAGGAGAGGGGGGGGGGGGAGGAGGAGGAGGAGACTGATGTGGCTGAATTCATCCGCCAAACCAGACAGAGGTCCAGAGCTCAGGCTGCAACAGAGCTGGAGAACGATGATGTCATCGCCTCTTGGAGGGCTCAACTGGAGTCACATGATCACAGAAGCAGGGATCTGGAGGACTGAAATGATGGAAATCACAGCGGGTGGCAAACTGCTGTTTTTATATTTCTATTTTAGACTGATAAGATAAAGGCAAATGCCAGAGATACAGTGGTTTATTCACAGTATTAAAGGTCCATGCTCATCTTACAGGGAATATGTAGCGCTAACTGTATAATTGAATAAAAACATTAAAATATCTTTGGCTAATGATGAAGTATCGTATTGCACCTTTTTAACTCACCGGGACAGCAGTGTATCCCTACACAACACAATGGTTCATCCTTTCAAACTGAATAAATTAACTAAATTGGAAATCCTGTATTTTGAAAGAACACTTTTACAGCTAAATAAACTTTAAATCAACTTGCACATTCTTTTTTATCCTGTGCTCATAGACCTGTTTGAATGTTTAAATTGAGATTAAATTGAGGTGTTTTTATTGTTTTTAATGTCATCTCAACATGGTTCAACATCTTTATACATGTAGATTTAGAATTGGACACAATCATATATGAGGATGTGCTTTAAAAGATAATATTTTGTATTCAAATCTATTTTCAAAATAAATGTCCACTAATCGTAAAGGTGTATGCAAAGGGTTTGGGTTAGAAGACATCCTAACCCTAAAGGTATATGTAAAGGATATACTTCACTTCCTTTGTTTCTCTTGCCCAATCATGTTTCAGTTCCACAAGTCTGATTGGCCAGACCAGGGTTCATGGTCTCTGGCCTCAGCCTTCTGATTGGCTAGACGAGGGTTCATGGTGTCTGGCCTTGGCCACGTCAGCCTCCAGTCCCCCACCCCCCAGCTCAGCCCTTAGCGGCGAAGCCCGGTCAAGACCAGGTTCCGGAGCGTTCTCGCTTGCGACGGACGATGGCAGCGACATCCTGTTTGAGTGCCGCCACGCTGTGCTCCAGCTCCTCTGAGAACACCTTCAGCTGAGCAGCCTGCTCGCACACATACAGCCTGAGAGCCTGCAGGCCAGCATCCTCCTGGAACACGCACACACGCACACACAGTTGAGAAACAGAACCCAACAGCATTGTATATTCAAACAGCAGACAGAGAGTGTTGGCATGGTTACACTGGGTCGATGCCTCCGTAGCCCCTGCAGCAGAGCCCTGACGGAGGTCATGCTGTGGTAGAACACCTTCAGGGAGCGGCCCAGCTCCACCTCACAGCTGGAGCGCTGGCTGCTCCTCTCAGCCTGGCTCCTCTCAGCCTGGTTCCTCTCAGCCTGGTTCCTCTCAGCCTGGTTCCTCTCAGCCTGGCTCCTCTCAGCCTGGCTCCTCTCAGCCTGGCTCCTCTCAGCCTGGCTCCTCTCAGCCTGGCTCCTCTCAGCCTGGTTCCTCTCAGCCTGGCTCCTCTCAGCCTGGCTCCTCTCAGCCTGGTTCCTCTCAGCCTGGCTCCTCTCAGCCTGGCTCCTCTCAGCCTGGCTCCTCTCAGCCTGGCTCCTCTCAGCCTGGCTCCTCTTAGCCTGGCTCCTCTCAGCCTGGTTCCTCTCAGCCTGGCTCCTCTCAGCCTGGCTCCTCTCAGCCTGGCTCCTCTCAGCCTGGCTCCTCTCAGCCTGGCTCCTCTCAGCCTGGCTCCTCTCAGCCTGGTTCCTCTCAGCCTGGCCATGCACATACTCACACCCTGGAGGGGGGGGATTCATGTAACAAGTTGTGTGTGAGTGTGTGTGTGTGTGTGTGAGTGTGTTTGAGTGTGTGTGTGAGTGTGTGTGAGTGTGTGAACTCTACCATGCTTGGCCTTGCTGAGCTGGTCTCTGAGGGAGCTGTTGTCCTTCCTCAGGGCTGAGTTCTGCCTCCTCAGCTCCTCCAAGTCCCGCTGCAGAGAGTCCACAGGCTATATACACACACACACACACACTTACATTCAAAATGGTGTTCTCTTACTAAGCCTATGAAAAACTGTGAAACAGTGAGGCGTCAGTACTGACGCAGACTGCGGGTGTGTCAGAGGCCTGGTCGATGATGAAGCTTCCTTCTGGAGTCGTCTCCACCCCCTCCAGACACCACGCCATCTCCACACACCCCTCTAGGAAGGAAACAACCACATTACCATGTGTGTGAGTGTGTGTGTGTACGTCTCCGTGTGCATGACTGTGTGAGAAAGCCCATCCACATCATAAGACACCCAGGCAGACCCCTGGACCAAGCCCATCACATGCCCAGTCGAGATGACTTGCCCTTGGGCTGGGTTCCCAGGCTAGTCCCAGGCTCACCCTGCAGGCCCCAAAGCTCCAGCACCAGGGCGTTGGTCTGCAGGTGCTCCAGCAGGGCAGGGGAGGTCTGCAGGGAGGTGAAGTGGATCCTCTGCTCCAGCAGGGGGTTGACGTTGTGCCACACGGCTGGTGTGAACAGCTGCACACAGTCAAACATCTGGAACCTGGGAGGGAAGAGCAGGAGGAAGGGGAGGGAGGGTTGAAGAGGATGGAGGGTTGAGGAGGAGGAGAACAGGAAGGTGTTGAGGATGCCTTAGGGCACCCTGCTGTAGCTCCCAGATCAGCTCTCCAGACCCCTTCCAGCCCGATCCTCTTACCCAATCTGGACCCCCCTGTTCCTGGACTGGCGGAGCCAGCACAGGCCACAGCACCGGTCCAAAACCAGCTGGAAGTCCAGACGGCGACCCAGCAGCTCTGAGGGGTCGATGAGGATGTCCTCCTCTGACAGGGACCTGAGGGGGGGAGGGGAGAAGGGGGAGGGGGGAAGAGAAGGAAGTGGGAGGCAGTGAAGGGAAATGAAGGAGAAGTTATGAAAGAGGAATGTACGTAGAGGATAAGGGGAACAGAAAAGTAGGAGGGAAGTCTGTGTGTCTGTGTTGTGTTTGTGTTACCCACAATCCTGTGGGGCTGCATGGGATGAGCTGGGCCTGCAGGATAGCTTCCTCTGTGCCCTCTGACCCCAGCACCTGAACACATGCAAATTAGTTTTTCTATCTTAGTGGGGGCCAACTTATGTGTGTGTGTGTCTCTGACCTCCAGCTGTTCATCCAGGGCGATGCGGAAGGCCAGAGACTGGAGCCAGAGGTGGGCCTTCCCCAGGAGCAGAGGCTCCACAGGGTCCCAGAAAGGGTCCCTCTCCCTGGGCACGGGCCCCACCTCTCCCCCGCCCTCCGCCTGGTGCTGCTGGTACAGCTCCTCCATCAGGTACTTACGGTTTACAAATTTACTCTTGGACCACAGCCAAACCTGGAGGACAGAGCACAGATCAGCAGGCTAGTCACACACACACACACACACACACACACACACACGGGGTTTGGATGTCTGACCTGGCTGTTCTTGAGGGACGTGACCCTGACAACGATGTCCTTCTCAAGGTCATGACCTCTGGCATCTGACAGTGCCAGATTCTTGATCTCCAGCTTAAACTCCACCTCCTACTGAAAGACACTATATGTAAACTCCACCCCTGGTTACACACACACAGAAATGTGTGTGTGTGTCTGTGTGTGTGTGTGTGTGTGTGTGTGTGTGTGTGTGTGTGCGTGTGTCACCTTGTGGAGTTCCCGGCTCATCTGGTTAGCCTCGGCCAGCATGGGCATCAGTTTGATGTAGTCATAGAAGACAGCCAGGAGACTGGGGTCTGTCTGACCTGACACACTGCTGGGCTCTCCTACACACACACACACACACACACAGATAGACAGACAGACAGACAGACAGACAGACAGACAGACAGACAGACAGGCAGACAGACAGACAGACAGACAGACAGCCCTCTCCCCCTCCTCACCCACTCCTCACCCTCTCCCCCTCCTCCTCACCCTCACCCACTCCTCACCCTCTCACCCTCTCCCCCTCCTCACCCTCTCCCCCTCCCCACCCTCTCCCCCTCCTCCTCACCCTCACCCTCACCCACTCCTCATCCTCTCCCCCTCCTCCCCCTCTCCCCCTCCTCACCCTCT
This sequence comes from Hypomesus transpacificus, assembly GCF_021917145.1. Classification (NCBI taxonomy): domain Eukaryota; kingdom Metazoa; phylum Chordata; class Actinopteri; order Osmeriformes; family Osmeridae; genus Hypomesus; species Hypomesus transpacificus. The sequence continues at coordinate 1,274,171 of NC_061071.1, read as the reverse complement.
CCCCCTCCCCACCCTCTCCCCCTCCTCCTCACCCTCACCCACTCCTCATCCTCTCCCCTTCCTCACCCTCTCCCACTCCTCACCTTCACCCCCTCCTCACCCTCTCTCCCTCCACACCCTCTCCCCCTCCTCACCCACTCCTCACCCTCTCCCCCTCCTCTCCCCCTCCCCACCCTCTCCCCCTCCTCCTCACCCACTCCTCATCCTCTCCCCCTCCTCACCCTCACCCCCTCCTCACCCTCTCCCCCTCCTCACCCTCACCCACTCCTCACCCTCTCCCCCTCCTCACCCACTCCTCACCCTGAGAGTGGAGGTGGATTCCCTCTGCAGCCGCCAGCTCCGATTGGAAGTAGTCGTAGTCATAGCGACTCCAGTCTTCCTCGCCCCTTTCTGTGGGGTAGCCAATGAAGAGGAAGGTGCTGTTGGAACCCAGGATAAGACGGTCCTGGGGGCGGGGCCACAACACTGGAATGGTCAGCTGGTCCTGGATAGATAGCTTACACTGATTCATTGATTGATTAAAAGGTGCTCTCCACTGCAGGCTGATATGGGCTGCTCTGTCTGGACCCCCTGACTTAGTTACTGTTCCCATGGGGACGCACAAGATGCTGCAGCTCAGCTTTCTGGGAGGTGGAGTTCCCGTTGATGATGACCTTTGACCCTGGCAGCGGGGTCAGAGACACGCGGTGCTGGGAGTTACTAAACACGGCGTGATGTTGTTGAATCCTGAGAGAGGAGACGAAGAAAGGAGGAGAGGAGGAGAGAGGAGAAGAGAGAGGAGAAGAAGAGAAGAGAGGAGGAGAGGAGAAGAGAGGACAGGAGAAGAGAGCAGAGGAGAAGAGAGGAGGAGAAAGGAGGAGAATAGACGAGAGGAGAAGAGAGGAGAGGAGAGGAGGAGAGGAGGAAAGAGGAGAGGTGAGGAGAAGAGAGGAAAAGTGTTCTTAGAGTGAATCAAACAGTAATTCCATGCTATTTACATTGATGTGTAGATGTTTTCCATGTGTGTAGATGGGTAATTAGAATTAGATTTCTTCATCTGGGTCTCACCCCAGGCCTCTGATGGAGATGCACCTGGGGGAGGAGTCTGACAGTCCTACGTCCCAATCACCTTCAAGCACACACATACACACACACACACACACACGATGACAAAACCAAGGGAAGACATGAAATACAGTGACAGACTAAAAACTAAATTAAGTAAATCATCTCTGTCTCACACACACACACACTCTGTGTCTGACCCTCCAAGATGATGATGTCTCACACACACACACACACACACACACTCCGTGTCTGACCCTCCAAGATGAAAAGCTTGACCACCCCAGACAGCTGGGCGTCCTCGTTGATGTTGAGGATGTAGGGATGAACCTGCATCATCCTCCGCTCCTGGGGGGAGAACATTAAGAAAGAGTGTGTGTGTACCTGTGTGTGAGTGTGTAGCTGTGTGTGTGTAGTGTGTAGCTGTGTGTGTGAGTGTGTAGCTGTGTGTAGTGTGTAACTGTGTGTGTGTGTAGCTGTGTGTGTGTGTAGCTGTGTGTGTGTGTGTAGCTGTGTGTAGCTGTGTGTGTGTAGCTGTGTGTACCTGGGTGATGCTGGCGTACTGCTGCTCCCAGTCCCTCAGGGCCTCCTGCAGGTTCTGCTCCCAGAGCGTCTGTATCGCTCTGATCTGCAGCTCGTTCTGTCTAAGCAGCCGACGCAGTTCCTCTGGACACACACCATACACACACACACACACCACACACACACACCACACACACCACACACACCAAACACCCCGTACATACACACACACACACACACACACACACACACACAAACAAAATGAATCTTCCTGCTCTTGTCCTCATCCATCCCTCAGTTCCACCCTGTATTACTGCTGCTCCTCCCCCTCCTCCTCACTGCCCTCCTCCTCCATCCTCTTGCCCTCCCCTCCCCCCCCCTCCTCACTGCCCTCCTCCTCCTCCCCCCTCCTCACCCTCCTCACTGCCCTCCCCCTCCCCCTCCCCTTCCCCTCCCCCTCCTCCTCCTCCTCCCCCTCCCCCTCCCCCTCCCCCCCCCCCCCCCCCCCCTCCCCCTCCCCCTCCCCCTCCCCCTCCCCCTCCCCCCCCCAATCCCCTTCTCCTCCCTCTCCTCCTCCTCCTCCCCCTCCTCACTGCTCTCCTCCTCCCCACTCCCCTCCCTCTCCTCCTCCTCCCCCTCCTCACTGCTCTCTTCCTCCCCACTCCCCTCCCCTCCTCCTTTCTCTCCTCCCCCTCCTCACTGCTCTCCTCCTCCCCACTCCCCTCCTCCTCCCTCTCCTCTCCTCCCCCCCCTCCCCTCCCCTCCTCCTCCCTCTCCTCCTTCCTCACTGCTCTCCTCCTCTGTCCTCTTGCCCTCCTGCCCCAGCCGGCCCAGTCTCTGTGTCAGCCGGGCGTTCTCCACCTTCAGCTCCTTCACCAGCCTCTCAGTGGGGCTTTCATTCACCACCGCCCGGTTCTGGATACGCTTGGCCCTGTGGAGGAAGGGACCAGGGGGGAGACCGGGGGAGGAGAGGGGAGACCGGGGGAGGAGGGGGGAGACAGAGTCAGCGAGGAGGAGGATGTGGCCGTCGTGGGACCAGAAGGTTGTATTCCTGCCCACCTGTCAGCGTAGCGCAGCGTGGAGAGAGACTCCTCGTAACAGATATCAGCTGGGCTCAGTGTGGCAATCTGAGGACACAACCTCCAATCAGACCAGCACATCACTACACCTCCAGTCAGACCAGCACTACACCTCCAGTCAGACCAGCACTACACCTCCACCCAGACCAGCACATCACTACACCTCCAGTCAGACCAGCACTACACCTCCAGTCAGACCAGCACTACACCTCCAGTCAGACCAGCACTACACCTCCAGTCAGACCAGCACTACACCTCCAGTCAGACCAGCACTACACCTCCACCCAGAGCAGCACATCACTACACCTCCAGTCAGACCAGCACTACACCTCCAGTCAGACCAGTACTACACCTCCAGTCAGACCAGCACTACACCTCCAGTCAGACCAGCACTACACCTCCAGTCAGACCATCTCGTCATGTTAAGTGAATGCAACCTTCAAGAAAAGTGTTGCTATGTAGTTATGTGGTAGTTAATGTAACCTTCATGTAAAGTGCTGTCAAATATTCCATAAGATCACGCCCCCACACCAATGGATGAATGTCAAATTCTAAATAACATTCCTGTTACGAGAACTGTAGTTGTGTTTATTAACATCACACGAGGAGTGTGTGAGCGTGGCAACAGACGTGCCATGAAGGTGCGGCTGTTGCCCCCCAGGGCAGCCTGGAGCAGCTTGGTGAGAACAGAGTCTCTGTAGGGGACATGGACCCCCCTCCTGCCCAGCGCCACGTCTGCCAGGGCACTGGGGGGAGGGGGGGGAGAGGAGGGAGGAGGAGAGAGGGGAGGAGGAGAGAAGGGAGGAGGAGAGAAAGACATAATAAGGTCATCAGGGTATCACAGATCAGGAGTATTCTAACCACCTCACCTCATCCATCACACATCCCTAACCAACCCTGGATGACCCCTGACCTGATGACGTTGCCCAGGGTGGTGAGGCTGAGGTTGATGGCGGTGCCCTCCTTGAGGCGGTCTGCCTCAGAGCTAGAGCCTCGCTGCCTCTCACTGCCAGCCAGGTCCACCAGGGTGATGGAGGACTGCTTGGTGATGCTCTCCCTAGAAAACATCTATGGGGGGATGGATAGATGTAGCTGGGGTCAGGGGTCACCTGTATTAGATGGAGGGTGATAAGCATGTGGGAGCGACTGCTGTTGGCGTTGGTGTGTGTGACTGGGGTCAGGGGTCACCTGTTTGAGCTGGAGGGTGATAAGCATGTGGGAGCGACTGCTGTTGGCGTTGGTGTGTGTGGCGGCTGTGGTGCGCGCACGTGTTCCCTGCTCCATCAGCTGCTCCACCTGGGACGACAACACATACACACCCACACAGACAGTTACCACATCAAAACCTTCATATCACACACACAGACCCCTTCAGTGTACCTGTACTGCGCTGTCGCAGGGCACCCTGCGGAGCCCCTCCACATAGAATCCCCGGTGTTGCTCCTCCCTCACCCTCAGGCCCCCTGGGGCCCGGGGCCCCCGGCACAGCAGGTCCACCACCTGGGGGGGGGGGGGGGGGGGGGAAGGGGTCAGATGTGGAAACTCAGGGGGGGTGGTGAAGGGTCAGTGGAAGTTTTGGGAGGTTAGGGTGAGACAGGGAGGTATGTTAGAGAGCTGTGAGGGTGAGACAGGGAGGTATGTTAGAGAGCTGTGAGGTTGAGACAGGGAGGTATGTTAGAGAGCGTGCTGCAGGAAGGAAGGCCAGCAGGAGAGGCTCACCTGCTCGTTGTAGATCTCCAACATGCTGAAAAACACCTACAGGACCAAACACATCATTAATAAAGAGAAACACACACACACCACACTTCTGCACACACACACACACATAGACACACACCTGGCTCTGCAAGCTTTCCTGGTGTTGAGTGAGGGAGTGGAACAGCCTGTGGCAGAGTGTGGGGACCAGGCCAGGGTTGGGGCCGTGGCCCAGCATGGTGGAGCTCTTCCCAGAGCCTGTCTGGCCATAGGCCAGCAGCGTGGCGTTGTAGCCCTGCAAGGCGCTCTGAAGCACCCCCTCCCCCAGGTCCTGGAACACACACGCCTGGGGGAGGAGGGGGACGAGGGGGACGAGGGGGAGGAGGGGTCACTCTTTCTGTTTTAAGATTCACTTTTCTCCTCTCTCCTCTCCTTTTACCCGTTGTAAGAAAAAGGTTTTGAAAAAAAAGTTTGGAAAGGTTGACAAAATATTCACCCCAAAAAAGGTTTGGAAACAAAGTTTCATAAGGTTACTATTTTGACAGAGGGAGTTAGTGATGTCGACATGAATGAGACAGAGGGAGTTAGTAATGTCGACGTGACTGAGAATAGAGACATTCCTGATTACCCGCGGCCATATATGAAGGAGATGTTTGAAATGGCCTGCTAGGGCCAAGTAGCACCCCCCCCCTCACCTCACCTGGTCAGCATAGCGGCCCCCCTCACCTCACCTGGTCAGCATAGCGGCCCCCCTCACCTCACCTGGTCAGCATAGCGGCCCCCCTCACCTCACCTGGTCAGCATAGAGGCCCCCCTCACCTCACCTGGTCAGCATAGCGGCCCCCCTCACCTCACCTGGTCAGCATAGCGGCCCCCCTCACCTCACCTGGTCAGCATAGCGGCCCCCCTCACCTCACCTGGTCAGCATAGAGGCCCCCCTCACCTCACCTGGTCAGCATAGCGGCCCCCCTCACCTCACCTGGTCAGCATAGAGGCCCCCCTCACCTCACCTGGTCAGCATAGCGGCCCCCCTCACCTCACCTGGTCAGCATAGCGGCCCCCCTCACCTCACCTGGTCAGCATAGAGGCCCCCCTCACCTCACCTGGTCAGCATAGCGGCCCCCCTCCCCCTCCCCTGGTCAGCATAGCGTCCCCCCTCACCTGGTCAGCATAGCGGCTCCCAGGTTCCTGGGCCAAGTAGCGGCCCCCCTCCCTAGAGAAGCCGCTGTGTGACCAGTAGACGTGGTCGAAGCTAAAGCAGCGGCTGGGGCCCCCGCGGGGGTCCTGCAGGGTCACGCTGCTGGATGCCATGGAGACCACACACACGCTTCCCGCGTCACGTTCCCGCTGAGTGGGGGGAGGGGGTTGGGGGTAGGGTGTGATGGAAGAAGGTTAGGTAGGGAGGGTGATGTAAAGGGGGAGGTAGGGGTAACCATAAAGCATTGGCGGAAATCCCGGGGGGAATCTACCCCCCCCCATCCTGGGAAAATATGATTTGTCCCCCCAATAAATCACTGTAAACATAAGGATTTTTTATTATATTAATAATATACATTTAACATATTACAATGTAGGCTATGTGTTACAGCAGTAATGTTGGTGTCCCTCTTAGGAATTGCTCGAGAAAATGTCCGTTCCCGAATTCCCATAATTGACCGTTCCCGAAACTCCTCCCAGAACGGCCCTCGTCCAATCGTACCTTTTAACAAAGGCTACTAAGAGAAGAAGGTCCGTCAAGCTTTGACATCTGAAGCACCGTGTGCCTACTGGACGTGTAGATCTGACACAAGGTATCCTGACAGATTAGAAGGAGGCTTGGTTTTCTTTCAATTTCCAAAGCTCAAGACACAGAGGAAAGGTGCCGGCGTTGGATTAAACAGTGTGGGAGACCCAACTCCCAATTTAATTTAGTGAACATCAACAAACACAAATATGTCTGCTCCAAGGTAGTTAAATTAAGCTGCTCCTGTAGCGAACGATATCGAAGATGTGTTTGTTGAGAGAACATCCCCAAACAGTTACGGTTCATGGCAACTAGTAAGATTACAACTACTAGTGCATAACAAGTCACTCCAACAAATGTTGAAATCAAATGTTGAAATCAGTTAGCTAACGTTAATGTCTGTGAAATTGCAAGCTGAGCTAGCCAGCGAACGCCAGCAAGTTGCCAGGAGATTAAAATATTATCAATGTTGAACAAAACGTCCCAACAGGCCATTATAAACGTATTTTGTTTTCATCTTTGTAGCATTTTGTGAGTGGGAGACCTACTCCTGAGTATCCCAACCCTGTGTTTGCTGTGAAGTGCCTGGCCAGACAAGGCGACTTGAGACCTGTAATGCTTTGGCTTCGATTTTTGTTGTTTCCCCTTCGTTGCTAACTTTAATATTTTGAATATTGCATGTTGCAGTCGCTTCTGCCTGTATCTGGAAGATATCGCGGAGGTATTACTCCAAAAATCGTCACTTCACACTGACAGCTAGCGCTATCCCCGTACTCGCCATGGCTTTTGGGTTAACAGTTCCGGGAATTGTGTCGGACGTAGCAACAGTAACTAAGGGCCGGGGCCCTGGGGAACGGTCAATTGTCCCCCCCAAAATTTATGCATATTTTCGCCACTGCCATAAAGCCTAGCCCCAGTCTTTCTTCCTGTGTTACCGATGTGTCATTTTAAGGATGGTGTGAAAGCAGAACTCAGAAGAAAAGAAAAGAAGAACTATTCCAATAAGACTCCCATGTTGCTGTGATCCTGTAAACATACTCTGGAAAGCCTGAACTAACCACTTACAACGTACTTAAAGGGGGCTTTATGACCATAAAGCACAGCGATACTGACCTTGTTGAAGGGACGGACTCGGACCGCTACTTTAACACAGTCCTTACCGGCCATCTCTGCTGGCGATGCCTTCATGTTCCCGACGTCCCGCTCTGATTGGACCACACACAAGATAACTGAGTCAAGTTGAGACCTGGTGCCAGTTACTATAAAATGAACCTAGTCTTAGACTTAGTTATATTCTATCTAAGTCCGACTTGCCATCACACAACACTTCAATGTATCTGTTGCATAAAGCTTCACTATGAGTGACTAACCTAAGACTGACTTATAACCATATTGACTCGAACTTCCAGGCCAGGATAGGGAGGCTAGGAACCAGACACCACAGTCTGATGGTTACTTTCTCTGCAGCATCAATTATGTACACACAAACACTGCCTTAGTGATCCACCCCACTCCCAGGGTACAGGACACCAACACAACCTTCCCCTTAAACAGCTTCACCTCAGGAAGATCATCTCCCTCCCAGAGGTAGAAAAAAAGACAAAACTCTTAATGATACATATCAGCTTTAACTGTCGAAGATAAAAATCAACAAAACACAATCAGCCTAGAAGTGAGAGGGGAAGCAACTGATGGGGGTAAAACAAGCCAATCAGCACAGCATCCCTGAACAGACACCACACACCTGTTTGGGACACTGGTGAAACACTAGACGATGTGCTGGAAGTTTCTTTGAGAACGCTAGAGCACAGGTGAAGCATGTTCTCCATGTTTACAAACATTAAAGAGTTCAAGACATACACAAGCTGAGTGTTAAGGATTAATCCAGTATCAGGTAATAGATTTTGTATTTTGTGGTTAAACGTCCACACCAGAATGCTGCCTGTGACCTCTGAACACAGTAACAGCAGCCTGCTGTGCTGGCTGCTGCTATGAGTACAAAAACTTCTTCCAAAAACATCACAAAATACTTTACATTAAAAAAAATCCAACATTGGCATCTTGATTGTTACTTTAATCTTATCAAAACATTAAAAGCCAAGCAAAATATCAATTCAATTTTATTCTAATTATTTGTAGCAAAATTAAAACATGTACATTCTACAAAAGGTTTGAGACTCTAAAACAGCGTTGGTCATAGCTTCCTCCTGCGTGTGACTGGCTTGGGCAGGATGGAGTCCAGGATGCGTTTGGTCATAGCTTCCTCCTGCGTGTGACTGGCTTGGGCAGGATGGAGTCCAGGATGCGTTTGTAGCGGAGGTTCATGCGGAGGGGCAGGCCGTCCTCTGCTGTCCGGAGGGCTTTGGGGAGGGGCGGGGTGGGGCTGGGCAGGGGGGACATGACATCAGCTACAGCTGGAGGAGGAGAAGCTGTTCTGCTCCTGGAGGAGAGAGAAGAGGGCAGGAGAGACCTGTTAGCCAACACCATCCCCCCAAAACACACCTGTTAGCCAACACAATCCCCCCCCCCCCCAGGTCTTACTTGGTGAGTCTCTTCCTGCTGCCCCTGGGAACCCTCTTGCCATCAACCTCGCCTCCTGCCTCGCCCTGATCCTGAGGAGACCAAAACACCACTTATAGCTGTTCCATTGATATACTCATATCAGGGTGTAGTGGGGTCAGGGTGTGGTTAGAGGTCAGAGTTAGAGATCAGGGTGTGGTGTGACGCAGAAGAACTCACCCGTGTGGCTCGTCTGGTACGAGAGGAGGGAGGAGCCTCAGCGGGGGGCGGAGCCTCAGAGGGGGGAGGAGTCTCAGCCGTCCCTGGAGGCGCTACTCTCCTTCCTGTCACACGGGGGGATAACAGGAAAGAACGTTTAACATAGTGCCTGTTTGTGTTGGTAACTGTTCTGTGTGGTGGGTGTGTGTCTCTACCTCTGGTAGTCCTCCGAGGGGTGGGGTCACTAGCTGGGCTCCCCTGGTCTGACCTGGGGGCTGTTGGGGACCCTGCCCTGGTCTTCCTGGTGCTGCGTGGAGCAGGGAGAACAGACTCCTCCCCCTCCTGCTCCCCTCCTCCCCTGGTCTTCCTGGTGCTGCGTGGAGCAGGGAGAACAGACTCCTCCCCCTCCTGCTCCCCTCCTCCCCTGGTCTTTCTGGTGCTGCGTGGAGCAGGGAGAACAGACTCCTCCCCCTCCTGCTCCCCTCCTCCCCTGGTCTTCCTGGTGCTGCGTGGAGCAGGGAGAACAGACTCCTCCCCCTCCTGCTCCCCTCCTCCCCTGGTTTTCCTGGTGCTGCGGGTCGTCCTGGGGGGGGTTTTGTGAGGGGCACGGCGTTTAGCTGGGGTGGGGGTGCAGAGATCGACCTCCGCCCCAGGAGGGGCAGGTGGGAGGGTCAAGGCGGGGGGGTGGGGTGTAGCAGGGGGGCGGCCCCTCCTGCGTGTGCTAGGGGGGGCAAGGGGGGTGTTTCTGCTCGTCACGGAGGCCCTGGTTTTGCGTGGAGGGGTGGAGGGAGCCAGGGTGGCTGGGAGGGAGTCCACCACAGTCTCCGCCTGCACCTCGCCGCTCTCCACCTCGCCGCTCTCCACCTCGCCGCTCTCCACCTCGCCATCAACGGCTGTCTGGACCAGTTCTGGATCCTGCTTGACCTGGCTGGGACCGAGGCTGGGATTGGGGCTGGTCTCTGCTGGGCCGGAGGACAGGAGGTCTGACTGGAACTCAGCTTCAGTGGAGTTCATCTCTCCATATGAGGTCATTTCCTCCTGCATGGGCTTCTCCTCCTGGGGAGCTGCAGGAAGGGGAGGTGGGGGCTCTGTCTGCTCACACAGGTCAGAGGCAGCCTCAGAAGCTGGCCTGGTCTGGGAGGCCTCTGCTGCCTCAGAGTACACGTTGGGGTTAGTTTCTGTCGCAGCCTCAGTCCGTCCCACATTCACAACTGCATCCACAGTAACCACAGCCTCGATTCCATCTGCCTCCATCTGTGCTACCTCTGTTGCAGCAGTGGCTGCCTCCTCTCCCACTCCGTCTGCCACCTCTGCCTCACCCACTCCCTCTAGCCCTGCCTCCGTCTCTACCTTTGCCTCACCCACTCCCTCTGTCCCTGCCTCCGTCTCTACCTTTGCCTCACCCACTCCCTCTGTCCCTGCCTCCGTCTCCACCTCTCCCTCTCTCCCTGCCTCCGTCTCTACCTCTTCATCTACCTCTCCCTCTCTCCCTGCCTCCATCTCTACCTCTGCCTCTCCCACTCCCTCTGCTTCTCCCTCTCTCCCTGCCTCTTTTACTGCCTCAGTCTCCACCACTGCCTCTGCTTCTTCACAGACATCTTCCATCCTCTCCAGGGTGACCATGTCTGTCTCTTGACCCTCCAGGGGCCTCTGCAGCTCCTCCGTGCCCAGGAAAAGGACTTCAGGCTGGGCCAGAGCGTCTGCCGCGTGGCTGGGCTCCACACCGGTCTCCAGAGGTAGCGTGTCTGCATCCGGGTCCACATCCTCATCCTCCTCAAGCATCAGGGAGAAGCCCTGAGCTCCGGAGGTGGGGCCCTCTGGCTCGACCCCGTGCACCAGGGTAGTGAGCACCGTCTGGGCCTGGTGGATCAGGGCCTGCCCCGGATCCTCCACCAGCTCCAAGGGCACCAGGAGGGTGGAGGAGGACTTCAGCTGGGTGTAGCAGGAAGGCACCCTCTCCTCCTCAGCTCCTCCTGTGCCCAGCCTCACGATGAACACCTCCTCCTCCTGTTGCTGGGAGGTACACATAGACATCAACTACTAGAAGGGGGTCAGATGGCTGAGTGGTTAGGGAATCGGGCTATTAATCAGAAGGTTGCAGGTTTGATTCTGGCCGTGCCAAATGACGTTGCGTCCTTGGGCAAGGTACTTCACCCTACTTGCCTCGGGGGGAATGTCCCTGTACTTAAGTCGCTCTGGATAAGAGCGTTTGATAAATGACTAAATGTAACGACTGACCCTGCACCAAGTCTTCATAACATAACAGGCTGGCTATTACTAGCAGCTAACTAGCATCTACTAGAAGCTAAATGCAGCTAAGTAGAAGCTAACTAGCATCGAGTAATAGCCAGCCTGCGGTTAACTAAGCAAATCGATAATGACCACACCACAAAAATGTCCTTACTTTTAGGCCTGCCTCGGATGTGACCAATGAGAGCACAGCGGCGTCCTGCTCTGATATGTCAGGAGGGTAACGAGGAGCGGGTCGTTCTGCGAAGAGCCTGGAGTTTGGACCCCAGTTTCCCGCCACCTCCTCAATGATTTCCACCTCACTGCCAGAATCCTCCTCCTCCTCTTCTTCTTCTTCCGGAGCGTCTGACCCCTCCTCCTCATCCTCCTCTTCCTCCTCCTCCTCAGAGGAAGGGCTGGAGAGGTACTCGCTGTCATTCAGACTGACCACAGCTGCAGAGACATCAATGCAGGTTGTTAGCTCTCCACAAGGACCTTAAAACCAAACCCCTAAGCCCAACCCTAACCCAACCCCAGCCTCACACTGGGAGTCTGTCCCTGTGGGGCCCGAGGAGACGGACGTCTGGGTGGTCAGGGCCCGGGGAGGCTCAGGCACCGGTTCCTCTCCCTCACCGGACGCAGGGTCACTGGCGCGTGGGAGAGAAGGTAAGAAAGGTGTTTGGGTTCTGTTCTGTTCACAGGAACATTCATGACCATCAGGGTGTGTGTGTGAGACATACCTGTTGATGGAGGTCCAGCTGTCCTCGTGTATGCCAGAGCGGGTGAGAGACAAGTCGTCACCAAACAGATGACGCTCCACAAAGTCTGAAAGACCTGGGAGAGAGAGAGATCATCCACTATCACCTGTCATCATTTTAATGTATTTAGCTTGTTGATTATTATTCTGACGGGGCCTGGCTGCAACACTGAGAAACACTGCGCTAGGCTCCTCCCACCTCCTTGGGACTCGCCCCTAGGGCAGAGTAGCAGGACTGTGTAGAAACCCACTGGCTTTCACTGGATCTTACAATGTAACCACACAAGCCAGGTGGAACCCTCACCTGAGGTCTCCATCAGATCCTCTGGAGGAGACGTCTGCTCCGGCTGCATCTCCTCCACCTTCTCATCCTCCTCCACCATCTCTTCCTTCTGGTCATCCTCCTCCACCACCACCTTCTCCTCCTCCACCACGACCACCTTCTCCATGTCCTCTTCCACCTTCTCTTCCTCCTGGTCCTCCTCCACCACCACCACCTTCTCCTCCTCCACCACGACCACCTTCTCCTCCTCCTTCTGCATGTCCTCTTCCACCTCCTCTTCCTCCTGGTCCTCCTCCACCACCACCACCTTCTCCTCCTCCACCACGACCACCTTCTCCTCCTCCTTCTGCATGTCCTCTTCCTCCTCCTCTTCCACCTTCTCTTCCTTCTGGTCCTCCACCACCACCTTCTCCTCCAACACCACAACCTCCTCCTTCTGGTCCTCCTCCTCCTCTATATTCTCCTCCTCCTGCTCTGTGGTCTCCTCACCTGGTTCCTCACCGCTGACCACCTCACACACTTCTTGGTGACCTTTAGGTCCCTCGACCACTTCCAGGTCAGGAGGGTGTTCTACTTCCTGTTGGGCAATGGGCTCCTCCTCCTTTTCTACCACTTGGTCTTCCTGTTCTCCGCGAACTGCCATCTTCACTTCTTCAGGAAGCCGCTCTGCTGTCACTTCCTGTTCCTCCGACTCAACTTCCTGTCCATCAGCCTGCTCCTGTTCCAAAGATGGGAGAGCACTTTGCTGTTTGGCTGCTGCGGGCCCTTTTTCCTGGAGGGACAGCACTTCCTGTGCCTCCGTGTCCCTCTGGGAACCTTGAATCACTTCCTGTATGTCGTCCTGTAGAGGTCCCTCCCCCTCCAGGTCCTCGGGAGGGAGGGCGTCGTGGAACTCCAAGTCGGCTGATTGGACGGACGCCAGGCTCATGTCTAGGCCCAGGCTGAGTCTCCCCGGCAACGGTGTTCGCAAGAGCCCCGACAACGCCATCTCCACGGCAACCTCCTGGATTGAGGATCCGCTCTCTGACTCAAGGCGCTCCAACTCCCTCTCTGTTGCCATCTGTAGGTCACAGGAAGAATGACATGCAACTTGACACAGGAACACAGATATGACACATTACAGATATTTTTGTATGTGTGTCAACAAATACAGGAAAAACTTAAAGGGGTCTTTGACTGCAAACCGAGTTTACCTTGTCATAGTTGAATAACGACAGTTCGTTGGGTAAAATGGACATACGCTGAACCTCAAAGTCCATTGACACCTATTTCCAAAGCAAATCTCACAATTTGAAACTGCTGCTGTAAAACGGGTGGTTTAAAAAAAAATCCACAGAGTTGACGTCAACTCCCCCACCCGCCACCTACTGTCTTCTTCTGACAACCGCCTGGTGGTCCCACCGCTCAAGACCACCCCAACACAACTAGTTCTCCTGTCTGGCCCCCCAATGGTGGAATCAACTCCCCACCTCCATCAGAGACACTGACTGTCTCTCCACCTTCAAGAGAAGGCTCAAGACACACTTGTTTCCGGGAGTACAACGGTACTTGGGAATGGTTTGCTGGACCGAATGTTAGTTTCCTCAAGGATCACAATGACTCTTGCTTAGAGACTTGTTGCTCTTGTTGGTTAGTGATAACAATACTAACGTATCAAGCTGAAGTATGAAGTTGTCACTACGAGTTATTAGCCATACAAACGTATCGAGCTGAAGTATGATGTTGTCACTAAGAGTTATTAGCCATACAAACGTATCAAGCTGAAGTATGATGTCACTACGAGTTATTAGCCATACTAACGTATCAAACTGAAGTATGATGTTGTCACTAAGAGTTATTAGCCATACTAATGTATCCTGTTTCTAGCATAGGAAGAATGTGTGATGATTTTGTTTATTGGCAATGGGGCTTATCTAAATATTAATGAGCATACCATAAAAAGGGAGAAAACCTCTTTTTATTCCAGGGCTTTTTCACAGGGTGCATTAGGGCTCATAGAACAGCACCCGGGCCATTTTCAGCCCAACCAATGTTACATACCCTATTCAGAGACCTTAAGGAACAGTGTGAAACACCCTATAAAATCAGTAAATGACCCCTTTAACCTGTGTGTCATTCTGACCCATCAGTCATTGTGACCCACCGTCGTATTGCGACAACTTTACCGCATACAAAAACAAAGTGAAGCATTTTCTTTAAACCGTCGGGCTGTCTCAGACCCCCCACATTGCGAAGGTTAAAAGAAAAATATTTGTATTTGTATAGGGTAAAATTGGGTAAACAACGGTGGTTCGTTATGAACCTTTGGGTCATGTGACCCGAAGGCAGCACAAGGGTTAAAATATTCTATCCAAATGGAGGTGGTGCACTGACCCCGTTTCTCCAGAAGGCGTCGCCCTTCTCTGGGTGGGAGAGCTGTGCCTCCTCAATGAAAGTGATGCGGCTCTCCTTGGGGCGTGGCGGGGGCGTGAGGGAGCGGGCGGGGGAGGCGGAGGGGGAGCCCACGGGGGTGGGGCGCAGGCTGGAGCGGAGGATGGACTGGGGGGTGAAGGAAGAAAACACAGGACCCGACGCAGCCAGCGCCCTCGCTCGCTGAGAAACACACACACACACACACACAGGTAAAACACACTTGTCCCTCCGTCCGTCCCTCCCTCCCTCCCTTCCTCCCTCCCTCCCTCCCTCCCTCCTCACCTTGACCACCTGTGGGGTCTGCAGCAGGGACAGTTCGGGGGCCTTGGTGGCACTTCTAGGAGGGCCCCAGGTCCTCCTGGGGGGGGTGAGCAGGGGGGCCGGGGAGAAGGGGGGCACCACCACATCCAGGAGCCTGGGTGGGAGAGGGCGGGGTTAGCATTTGGTCCAGTATCTGCCTGGACTGACCTGATCAACCAGCTCATTCTTAGAGCCAGGTGGGCTAGAGTACTGTTGAGCTCAGGCAGGTAGCTTCAGGGTTAGGGACCCCTGGTCTAGTCCATAAGGAGCTACAGACACTTTCATTCCTTAATAACAGTTTACAGGAAGACTTTACATTCAGGTTACATTAACTACACCTGCCATGCACCGTAATGCATCCAGTTAGCCAAAGCTGGGTCCATGTCTGTGTTCATGAACACGTTACGTCTGCTAACCGATCTGATCCCACTACGGGGCCACAGGTCCACTGACGTCCTCAAGAGGAGTTCCTGGGTGGGACACATTCAAAGTTGTGCTGCAACACAGACAAGGTTAACCTCACCTGGACTTCCTCCTTGCTGCCATGGTGATGGGGGTGCCCAGGAAGGGGTCTGGGCGGTCAGGGGGCAGCAGGGGGGAGGGAGACTTGAGCCCGGTTGTGGTGGGGCTAGGGGGCAGGAGAACGGTTTAATACACACACACAAACGCCACTTGACCGTGTGAAGGGGAGGAGTCTCACCTTCTGAGGGGGGAGCTGGGGGGGAGGGGCTCCTTGCCCACCCACACCTCTCCGATCTTGGTCAGCACGTCACTGATGAAGCCCGCCCTCGTCAAAACCTTTTCACTGGCCAAGCGCCTGGGGACACTGGAGAGAGGCTGTGGACGAGAGACTGAGGAGCAGGGTGACGAGGAGAGGAGCAGGGTGAGGAGGAGAGGAGGAGAGGAGCAGGGTGAGGTGGAGCGGAGGAGAGGAACAGGAGAGGAGCAGGGTGAGGAGGAGAGGAGCAGGGTGAGGAGGAGAGGAGCAGGGTGAGGAGGAGAGGAGGAGAGAGGTTCAGAGTGTAAAGCTTGGTGTAAGAGTTGTTAACCAGTATAAATCATCCAGAGCTTTTTACAAGTGCTGACCACACCAGGGCCCTATACACAGTAGAGAAGTACTGGCATACTCCCACACACCTTCACCCCCCCCCCCCCACACACACACACAGACACAGTCTCTCTCCCCCACACCCACCATGTGTGAGGAGTGTGGAGGGGTGCTGGTAGGGCCTGCTTCTCTCCAGGGCCAGTCTGCGCTGGGTCCGGGGCAGGACCTTGCCGTACATATCCAGGATGGAATTCCTGGTGCTGGAGCGCTCCTTCACCCTGGAATCCCTCTCGCTCTGGACAGAACAACAGCAGCTCACACCCTCACTTGGACACACTGGGGGAGCGTGTGTGTGTGTGTGTGTGTGTGTGTGTGAGAGAGAGGAGAGAGAGCGTACCACCATGTTGGTCCTGAGGCTGTGGTTGAGCTGTAGAGCAGCAGTGTAGTTGGACTGCTGGAGGTAGTGAACCAGGAGAAGCTCTCTGTTCTGGAGACCCCCCCCACTCTGCAGGAAGCTCTCTAGACACTCCTGACACACAGAAACAGTCGCCCAAGTGATGTTAGTGTGTAGCCAGGGTTACAGTGTGTAGCCAGGGTTACAGTGTGTAGCCAGGGTTACAGTGTGTAGCCAGGGTTACAGTGTGTAGCCAGGGTTACAGTGTGTCGCCAGGGCAGCGCCCCCTACCTGCTCCCGGAGGTGTAGCGGCAGGCGTAGTAGCAGGGTCATTAGACCCAGGTCCTGACAGCCCAGAAACACAGCAGCCAGCAGCTCCTCCACCCTCTCACCCTGCTGCCTCACCAGGCCCAGCGCCTCCACCACACACCTGGGGACGGGACACATGGGGAGAGATGTTTTAATGACACACACACACACACACACACACACACCCATATCTCCCCTCCCTACCTGTTGTGCAGCAGCACGGCGATGCAGAGCGGGGCGTGCTGTGGTGCGGCCAGCAGGGGGCGTGTGGCTTGCAGGTAGCGCAGAGCCAGCAGCGCCTGGCCCTGGCTGAGCAGGGCCTGCAGCACCCAGCTGTGGTGCCAGGCCCAGGGGGCCGGCAGGGAGGACGGGTGCAGGAGCAGCTCCAGGGAGTTCTGACCGGGCCAAGGGCACAGGTTAGGGGGTCTGTGTGTGTTTGCACCTGGTGTGTGTGTGTTCCTGGTGTGTGTGTGCACCTGGTGTGTGTGTGTGTGTGTGTGCAGCTGGTGTGTGCAGCTGGTGTGTGTGTGTGTACCTGGTGTGTGTGTGTGTGCAGCTGGAGTGTGCAGCTGGTGTGTGTGTGTGTGTACCTGGTGTGTGTGTGTGTGCAGCTGGAGTGTGTGTGCGCACGTGTGCGTACCTGGTAGTCGTGGTGGTCCAGCAGCCAGAGTCCCTGCACCAGTTTGACCAGTCTGACAGGGAGGGAGAAGGCGGTGGGGAAGGACTCCACACACGCTGCACTCTTACTGGGGAACGTGTACATGACATCCAGCAGCAGGTAGATGACCTGGGGACTGTTAAGGAACACACACAGGCTGGAGGGGCTACAGTAGTCATGTGTACGTTCCCAGGGTGTCCATCCCCAGCAGCATTATGAGGATGCATTACTAGGATCAGCAGGGCTGAGCTACAGGAAGGATACAAGGGCATGTTTAGCTGTCTCCTCCACATCCTCCAGCAGGTACACGTCCAGCAGTGCCTGGCAACCAGAGAGCCAGAGAGAGAGAGAGCCAGAGAGAGAGACAGAGAGCCAGAAACATAGAGAGAGACAGAGAGAGAGCCAGAAACATAGAGAGAGACAGAGAGCCAGAAACATAGAGAGAGACAGAGAGAGAGAGCCAGGGAGCCAGAAACATAGAGAGACAGAGAGAGAGAAACAGATAATCAACATGGGTTTCTCATGACCTGATGTTTCCCTCCCAGCTGGTGGTGATAAAGCTCACATGCAGGGTGGGGGGCGGGTACAGTCCAGTCCCGCCCTTGTCCCGCCTCCACAGGTCGGCCACGCGCTCGCCACACTGGCCCACCAGCCCGTCAATCATCAGGCCGTCAGAGCCTTTCCCCCTGCAGGACCAACAATGACAACAGTGAACAGGCAACAGCGTCATAGCGACCATCCCAGCATCAAACACTCAAGACTAAGCTACACACTTGTGATCTTTGATTTCCTGAGGTACTGGCTACATGCTCACTTCTATCATTTTAGATTAAAGCTGTTGTAACTCCAGTATAAGTGTAGAGCTGACTGACCTGTGGAGGCTCTGGAGCTCCTCCCTGCGGAGGGTGTAGTAGCCCCTGATGGCCGAGTACCTGTAGAGGGGCCTGGAGATTGGAACCGAGTCCTCGTCTGGGGGGAGAACAACAGCCGCTCAGAAAGGTGGAGGAGGATGTGCAGAGGGCAGGAGGAGGTGTAGGAGGTGCAGAGGGCAGGAGGAGGTGTAGGAGGTGTAGAGGGCAGGAGGAGGTGCAGAGGGCCGGAGGAGGTGTAGGAGGTGCAGAGGGCAGGAGGAGGTGCAGAGGGCCGGAGGAGGTGTAGGAGGTGCAGAGGGCAGGAGGAGGTGCAGAGGGCAGGAGGAGGTGCAGAAGGCAGGAGGAGGTGCAGAGGGCAGGAGGAGGTGCAGAGGGCAGGAGGAGGTGCAGAGGGCAGGAGGAGGTGCAGGAGGTGCGTGCCGTACCGGAGCCCTCGGGCAGGAGTCCCGTCCTGCAGAACCAGAGCAGCACCTTGGCGTACTGGGAGAGGAGAGCAGACACCATGCTCTTATTCAGCAGGCCCTGCTGCCCTGCACACACGTAGGACAGGAAGACATATGGAGGGAATGTGAGATATGGATGCAGAAATGCATGTACCTGTGTGAGTGTGTGTACCTCAAGTTCAAGTTCAAGTTCAAGTCTTTTATTTGTCAGGTGCACAGAGCAACACAAGGTTAGACTGGGCACTGAAATTCTTAAGACAAGACAACGCAAGCACTTGGCATAACAAAACATATAAGTACACAGAACAAATTTACATCTATGCTGAGCTTAGATAAGTGAACTTCCTAAATATACAGATAGCAATAAATAAACGACTATACTAACCCTAACACTAAAACTTCCTAAATTACAGATAACAATAAATAGTACGCTATACTAACCTAACTGTGTGTTAGGTTAGTATACTATACTATACTAAGTAGTATACTATACTATACTATACTATACTATACTATACTATACTATACTATACTATACTAACTGTGTGTACCTGTGTGAGTGTGTGTACCTGTGTGTGTGCGTGTATACCTGTGTGAGTGTGTGAACCTGTGTGTGTGCATGTATACCTGTGTGAGTGTGTGTACCTGTGTGTGTGCATGTATACCTGTGTGAGTGTGTGTACCTGTGTGTGTGCATGTATACCTGTGTGAGTGTGTGTACCTGTGTGTGTGCGTGTATACCTGTGTGAGTGTGTGTACCTGTGTGTGTGTGTGTACCTGTGTGAGTGTGTGTGTGTACCTGTTTGAGTGTGTGTACCTGTGTGTGTGTGTGTACCTGTGTGAGTGTGTGTACCTGTGTGTGTGTGTGTACCTGTGTGTGTGTGTGTACCTGTGTGTGAGTGTGTGTACCTGTGTGAGTGTGTGTACCTGTGTGAGTGTGTGTACCTGTGTGTGTGCGTGTATACCTGTGTGAGTGTGTGTGTGTACCTGTTTGAGTGAGCGTCTGGGCCTCCTTCAGCAGGCAGCGGAGGATGATGCTGAGGTTGCCCAGCAACCTCTGGCTGTGCTGGAGATGCTGCAGGATCTGGGGATCTGTGAAGTTGGAGGAGCTGTCGAACAGAGGAGCACCTGGACACACACACACACTACATTTAACTGTCTGGAAAGAGTTCCTCCACTTATAGCAATGCATAGAGCGAGAGAGACCTACAGTAGGGTTAGGGTCAGAGTCACCTACAGAAGGGTAAAGAGACCTACAGTAGGGGTAAAGAGACCTACAGGAGGGTCAGAGAGACCTACAGGAGGGTCAGAAAGACCTACAGGAGGGTCAGAGAGACCTACAGGAGGGTAAAGAGAGACCTACAGGAGGGTCAGAGACCTACAGGAGGGTCAGAAAGACCTACAGGAAGATCAGAGAGACCTACAGGAGGGTCAGAGAGACCTACAGGAGGGTTAAAGAGACCTACAGGAGGGTCAGAGAGACCTACAGGAGGGTCAGAGAGACCTACAGGAGGGTCAGAGAGACCTACAGGAGGTGTCCAGGTCCATCTTGGTGTGGACCACCTTGTTCCAGGTCCACTCCAGGATGTAGCGTAGAGAAACAACACAGCCTGGAGCATCTGCAGAACACACAGCTCTTACTACACACACACACACACACCACGGGGGGGGGGGGGGGGGGGGGGTATCAGGATGCCTGTGTGTGCTGTCAGGCTGTGTGTGCTCACCTTCGGTGGTCCACTGCCTGATGCAGCCTGTGATGAGGCTCAGAGAGCTGGTCTCCACCGCTGTGCTCAGCACCGCGTCTAACTGCTCCTCCTGCACACACACACACAGGCTGAAGGGTGTGTGTGTGTATCCGAGACAGGCTGGAGAGTGTGTGTGTGTGTGTGTACCTGAGACAGGCTGGAGAGTGTGTGTGTGTGTGTGTACCTGAGACAGGCTGGAGAGTGTGTGTGTGTGTGTGTGTGTGTACCTGAGACAGGCTGGAGAGTGTGTGTGTGTGTGTGTGTGTGTGTACCTGAGACAGGCTGGAGAGTGTGTGTGTGTGTGTGTGTGTGTGTGTACCTGAGACAGGCTGGAGAGTGTGTGTGTGTGTGTACGTGTGTGTGTGTGTGTGTGTGTGTGTGTGTGTGTGTGTACCTGAGACAGGCTGGAGGGCTGGAGGTGTGCTAGGCGTGAGGACACCAGACCAGACAAGAGGCAGCGAGAGTAGCAGGAAGATATCACCTCACTGGACACCAGAGACACCTTCTTCAGGAAGCTCAGGGTCTGCACACACACACACACACACACACACACACACCCAGGCAGGCAGGCAGGTGAGAGGGATGTAGTGTAGCTGACAGAAGATGAGCTGCTGTAGATCCTCACCTCCTTTTGGTACCCTGAGCAGCTGAGGTGGACCAGGCCTACGCTCAGCAGACAGCTGGCCTCTGTGCGCACACACACACACACACGAAGCATAAAACACCATGAACACCATTCAAGCACAGAGTTTATTTTGTATTTTTTTAATCTAGTGTGTGTTGGATCCGTTTATATGTTGTGTGTGGACGTGAATGCATCGAGTAATAATTTGACACAGTAATCAAAGTGAAGTGTGTGTGTGTGCAGTCAGTACATGTGTGTAAGCAGTATGTGTGTGGTATGTGTGTGGTATGTGGTATGTGTGTGAATGTGGTATGTGTGTGAATGCGTGCGTGTACTTGCCGAAGTTGTATGCGGTGGGGCAGAAGAGGGCGTCAGGGGCGGGGCAGGAGGGGGGCAGGCCTCTGCTGAGGGAGCGCTCATGCACCTGCACGTCCAGCAGGGGGCAGGACCACCAGGCCTCCCCCACACCCTCCACACACCACACCGCCTGGTACGCACAGCTCCGCAAGGACTCCCCCGCTCTGGAGCACACACACACAGGGAGAGAGAGAGACGCACACACACACACAGGGAGAGACATACACAGGGAGAGAGAGAGACGCACACACACACACAGGGAGAGAGAGAGACGCACACACACACACAGGGAGAGAGAGAGAGACGCACACACACACACAGGGAGAGAGAGAGAGACGCACACACACACACAGGGAGAGAGAGAGACGCACACACACACAGGGAGAGAGATACACAGGGAGAGAGAGAGACGCACACACACACACAGGGAGAGAGAGGGAGAGAGAGACGCACACACACACACAGAGAGAGAGATACACAGGGAGAGAGAGAGACGCACACACACACACAGGGAGAGAGATACACAGGGAGAGAGAGAGACGCACACACACACACAGGGAGAGAGAGAGACGCACACACACACACAGAGAGAGAGAGAGACGCACACACACACACACAGGGAGAGACATACACAGGGAGAGAGAGAGACGCACACACACACACAGAGAGAGAGATACACAGGGAGAGAGAGAGACGCACACACACACACAGAGAGAGAGATACACAGGGAGAGAGAGAGACGCACACACACACACAGAGAGAGAGAGAGAGACGCACACACACACACAGGGAGAGAGAGAGACGCACACACACACACAGGGAGAGAGAGAGACGCACACACACACACAGGGAGAGAGAGAGACGCACACACACACACAGGGAGAGAGAGAGACGCACACACACACACAGGGAGAGAGAGAGACGCACACACACACACAGGGAGAGACATACACAGGGAGAGAGAGAGACGCACACACACACACAGGGAGAGACATACACAGGGAGAGAGAGAGACGCACACACACACACAGGGAGAGAGAGAGACGCACACACACACACAGAGAGAGAGAGAGACGCACACACACACACAGGGAGAGACATACACAGGGAGAGAGAGAGACGCACACACACACACAGAGAGAGAGATACACAGGGAGAGAGAGAGACGCACACACACACACAGAGAGAGAGATACACAGGGAGAGAGAGAGACGCACACACACACACAGAGAGAGAGAGAGACGCACACACACACACAGGGAGAGAGAGAGACGCACACACACACACAGGGAGAGAGAGAGACGCACACACACACACAGGGAGAGAGAGAGACGCACACACACACACAGGGAGAGAGAGAGACGCACACACACACACAGGGAGAGAGAGAGACGCACACACACACACAGGGAGAGACATACACAGGGAGAGAGAGAGACGCACACACACACACAGGGAGAGACATACACAGGGAGAGAGAGAGACGCACACACACACACAGGGAGAGAGAGAGACGCACACACACACACAGAGAGAGAGAGAGACGCACACACACACACAGGGAGAGACATACACAGGGAGAGAGAGAGACGCACACACACACACAGAGAGAGAGATACACAGGGAGAGAGAGAGACGCACACACACACACAGAGAGAGAGATACACAGGGAGAGAGAGAGACGCACACACACACACAGAGAGAGAGAGAGACGCACACACACACACAGGGAGAGAGAGAGACGCACACACACACACAGGGAGAGAGAGAGACGCACACACACACACAGGGAGAGAGAGACGCACACACACACACAGGGAGAGAGAGAGACGCACACACACACACAGGGAGAGACATACACAGGGAGAGAGAGAGACGCACACACACACACAGGGAGAGACATACACAGGGAGAGAGAGAGACGCACACACACACACAGGGAGAGACATACACAGGGAGAGAGAGAGACGCACACACACACACAGGGAGAGAGAGAGACGCACACACACACACAGAGAGAGAGAGAGACGCACACACACACACAGGGAGAGACATACACAGGGAGAGAGAGAGACGCACACACACACACAGAGAGAGAGAGAGACGCACACACACACACAGGGAGAGAGAGAGACGCACACACACACACAGGGAGAGAGAGAGACGCACACACACACACAGAGAGAGAGAGAGACGCACACACACACACAGGGAGAGAGAGAGACGCACACACACACACAGGGAGAGAGAGAGACGCACACACACACACAGAGAGAGAGAGAGACGCACACACACACACAGGGAGAGAGAGAGACGCACACACACACACAGAGAGAGAGAGAGACGCACACACACACACAGAGAGAGAGAGAGACGCACACACACACACAGAGAGAGACATACACAGGGAGAGACACAGTGTTTTGGAGTTTCATCAGAAGATCCCTGGTGAACATTTACAGGGTCTTTGTGACAACGTGAGAGATTGGGGTTCTAATCTCCCAGCCTCCTTCCCAGCCTCCCTCACCCACTCTCCCTCCCAGCCTCCCTCACCCACCCTCCCTCCCAGCCTCACCTGAGGGAGTCAGGCATCTGGGCGTGGTACCAGCGGTTGATGTCGAACACACAGATGTAGGTGGAAGGGTTTCCCTGTCCAAAGGGCTTCACCTGCCAGCTGAATACAGACACGCTGGTGTCTGGAGACGCTACTGTGGGGACATCACACATTGAGAGGAGCGTGTGTGTGTGTGTGTGTGAGAGGTGTGTGTTAGGGAGGTACCTTCGTTGACGCTGTCGTCCCTGTCTGGGTTGGAGTGGCGGATCTTCTCGATGGTCTGGCAGCTGAGCAGGCGATAGCTGCTGCCCCTCCCGGGCCAGGCCGCCTCTGCTAGGGCCTGGCTGTAGCGCTCTTCACAGTACTCCAAACCCTGAGGAAGAGAGGGGGGGCACCTTACAGTTACACAACCTTCTGGAAACAGACTGTCCCAGAAGTCCTGTTACAGGTAGATGGCCAGTACAGTTAGCTGTCTTCCAGAGGATGTGGTGCTGACCTCATATAGTATCCTGCCGGATGACAGACACTTCCTGTCACTGAAGGCCAGCTGGAGCAGGTGGAGGCTCAACACATCTCCCTCACTGGAGGAGAGAGAGGGGGGGCAGACAGTAACAAAGTGTAAGAGGGTGGAGGAGAGAGAGATGGTGGAGAGAGAGGGTGAGGGTCCAAGGTGACTCACTCCTCCTGGGATGACTGGACAGCCCACAGGTAGCAGCAGTTCCTGGGATCGTTTTCAGGCTCCTGGAAGGTGAAGGCATGAACAGGCACCCTGCCCCCTTCCAGCTGGGAGTGGTACCTGAGAACACACACACACAGGTTACACAGGTGGTCCCCCGGTGGAGGGTGTCAGGGGCATGGAGGGTGACAGGGTGGGGTGTGGAGGGGTCAGGGTGGGGTGTGGAGGGGTCAGGGTGGGGTGTGGAGGGGGGTAGAGGTGAGGGTACCCACTCCCTCTTGAGGGTCTTCATGTTCCAGAGCTGCAGGGTTCCGTCAGTGGAGCCCACAGCCAGCTGGTTGGTGCGGGGGAGGTACTGCAGAGCCGACACCCCGGGCCCTGATGAGCTGAGCTGCACACACAGGTGCCTCCCCTGCCTGGCCTCCATCTCCCTCAGCCGGGGGACCTCAGAGGGGGACAGGGTCACCACCTCCAGGTCTGGGGGGAGGAGAAGGGGGGAGGGGCCGACATGATTATAGAAGAACAGAAACAGGAGCCAGAAGGAGGGTTAGAGACGGAGCATGCATGCAGAGATGTCCTGAAGACATGACGACAGAACACACCTGAAGCCTCTAGCTCACTCTGACTACAGGACAGGTCGTCCAGACACAGGTCAACCAATAGGATGTGGCCCAGGTCTGTAACCACGGCAGCCACGCCAAAGAACCAGCGCAGGCTCTGGTGCAGGTGCTGCGTGCCTGCGCCCGCGCCCCCGTAGCTCACCAGGGGCTCGATGGCTGTGATCTGGGGAGGAGACGCTCTGTAAACACACCACTCACACAGGACCCACTACAGCACTCAGAGACTGAGTGTGTGAGGAAGGGAGAAAGTGAACTTAGAACCCAAGATTGTGTGTACCCAAGACAGGCTGGTGTGTGTGTGTGTGTGTGGGTGTGAAATGGCAACAAGGCAGCCACAGTATGTCTGACTCACCCTGCCTGGTACAACCACAGCCTTCACCACGCGTGCAATGCCCAGGTCGTAGAGGCACAGCAGGCTTCCCTCAGTGGCCGCCAGCCCCACCAGGAGACCCGACCTCTTCAGCCAGCTGAAGTCCCTGGCAGCCAGCACTGTGGGGGGGTGCTCCCCCCCCCCGCTGAAGCAGTAAGCTGACCGCCGCTCCCCCGTTACGGCATGGACCACCTCCAGGTGGGGGCCACAGGCCAGCCAGGCCAGCCCACTGCGACCTGCGGGCCACAGGACGAGCAGCAAGGTGGAGTGAGAGGAGGAGGAGGAGGGTGGGGGCCACAGGACGAGCAGCAAGGTGGAGTGAGAGGAGGAGGGTGGGGGCCACAGGACGAGCAGCAAGGTGGAGTGAGAGGAGGAGGAGGGTGGGGGCCACAGGACGAGCAGCAAGGTGGAGTGAGAGGAGGAGGAGGGTGGGGGCCACAGGACGAGCAGCAAGGTGGAGTGAGAGGAGGAGGAGGGTGGGGGCCACAGGACGAGCAGCAAGGTGGAGGGAGAGGAGGAGGAGGGTGGGGGCCACAGGACGAGCAGCAAGGTGGAGTGAGAGGAGGAGGGTGGGGGCCACAGGACGAGCAGCAAGGTGGAGTGAGAGGAGGAGGAGGGTGGGGGCCACAGGACGAGCAGCAAGGTGGAGGGTGAGGAGGAGGAGGGTGGGGGCAGGGGGATTGATTAGGGTGGGGACTTGGAAGTCAGTTTTAAGCAGTCAGTTTTAAGCAGTCAGTTTTAAGCAGTCAGTAGGTTCCTGTGCAATGTTGTTATAGGTGATTCTAATTCTTATCAGTTATTAGTGCAGGTTCTCTAGAGCTGATCAGGGCTTGGATCAGATGGTAGTGAAGGAGGTAGGATGCCCAGTCATGCTTGTTTACAAGTGACTGGGTGTGATTAGTAAGCTAAAAAAGGGGAAGCGGGGGGAAAGGATGGATGCCTTACCAACAGTGAACTTCCCACGTAGCACAGAGTCCAGGATGATCTCATCCTCTCCCAGCACCTCCACCGTCACCCTGGGAAACGGCTTCAGGCCACTGGTGGTCTGGGCAGCTAGATCCCCCATCACTAACACAACACAGGGTCACACGTCACTGACACAACACAGGGTCACACGTCACTGACACAACACAGGGTCACACGTCACTAACACAACACAGGGTAGCACGCTCATACTGCATCACATGTACATAGCTCCGCAACCCACATGTTCAACAACGCAGACCATGTTATGCATCAAGAGTGCATCTCTTTTTGTCTCTGACACTTTCTCACTCTCTCTTCCTCTCTGACACACACAACTAAGCGCAGACAACTGGAAAGCTTTCATCAGTGCAGGCTTGGTATGTGAAACTGCAGCCAGTGGACCAACACGGGACGCCGGTCTGTTGTGGCAGTTGCAGCCCGCTGCTGTAAATAACTGTACACAGGCGTAACTTCAGAAGTAATCTAACTCAGTGTCTAACGCGTTATAAAGTAACGATGCTACAAAAACAGTTCTTCCCTTTATCATATCAGCGACTTAAGGAGGACTTCGTCCTCCACCATTACTATGCATAATGACAGTTGCTGCAACTGTCAACCACACATAAACTAGGAACCACACATTATTCGTCATCAGCTAACTTCGTCTGTCGGGTAAATAAATGTGCAAAATGTGATATATTCAAGTTAGCCGTCCAATCACGCCTCCTTAACATGAGAAGGAAGAACATATCATGCCTGGTTTGTTTTGAGACATGTCAACATTTCCCTGTAACAGTGCTACAAGAACATTACAGCCAAGTGAACAGCAGCAGCTAGCTGTCCAGGTAGCTAACCAGCTATCCATGCAGGCTGCAGCCTATCTGAATGAACTCCCGCGCGACTTAGCCAGAGCGGCTAGGTACAAACCACGTTTGGCTCCACAACTATCAAGTACAAAGTAGCAACAACAGTCAGCCTACAGTTGCCGATGGTGATCATCGTAGCGACATACATACGAAACGTCAAAACCAAAAGCAAGCTAGTTTACCCCAAAATGCATGAATGGATCATGTTAGTGCTCTTAGAAATAGATAGGGATAACGCTACTTACGTTAGATAGCAGCTAGCTGCCTACCTACACACGCAACTTCTGACTGGCAAGCTAGTCAAGACTCTTGGCTAGAACTGAATCTAGAATCTCCTTACAGGGAGATTTAACAGAAAATATGCATACATGACCTTGCTAGTTAGCTTGCGTCTGTATTTGGGATGAATTAAAACAACAACAACCTAGCTAGCCGGTTTGCTTGCTAAGTTTAAAATGTGCACGCGTGGGCCTGGCTAGACAGTTAGCTGTGTTGCAATCGTTTGTAGGCGCCAAGCTAGCTGTCTTCCAGCTGCCCCGTTGTGAGTAAAGTTGCCATTAAGTTGGTGGCATGTACTGTAGCAGTAAGACAAGTGAATGTTAAATAAAGTTGGTAGAAGTTAGCTTAATCTGACATCTACATTACATACAGTTAGTAGGTAGCTACCAACGGTCAGCAACGTTGCTCTTTCAGCGAGTTCCAGGTGCAAGATGTTGGAGCTAGTCAACTCAGTGTAGTTTAGCTACCCGAGCTGACTACGTACCAGTCTGTTGACAGCCGTACTACTGGTTGGTATTCGATCTCAGATCTTCATGTGTGTTGCGATGCCTCCTTTCTGTCACAACGTGATCGTCATTCAGCGTCAAACATTTGGTCTTTCCGGTCAGATTCTAAACGGACAAGACAGCCATTTTTCTATTGCTCTGGGACAAGGCTTGTTGAAGATCCGCCTCATCTAGCCAATCAGAGCCGAGGTCTTTCGTAATTTTGTAGTCCAAAATGACCCGCGAGTAGTTATCAAATATACAATTATGTCGTTATAATTTTTTACATTGAGAAAATGATTTGTCTTGAACATGTACCTTCACATTTGCAGATGCACAGATACAAAACACAAATAATAACCTGTCTGCAGAACCATGTGATCCTGACCAGTCTTCCAGACAGTCCGCTCCTGCAATATATTTCCTCCACCACCAGGGGTCAGAGCTGTTCTTTCAACCATCCGGCACCGCGCCTGCTGAACAACACATCCAATTAGGTTTTGTTCTGACAATTGTTGCACATTGTTTATTGTGCCCAAGTATCAATGCAATTATGAAACATGCAACTAGATTGTGTATTTTTGAAATTCTGAGTATTTTCATCCATTCCATGCATGTTTAAGGTGTGGTCTTTCACAGCAGAAGTCATCCAGGTCTCCTTCCCTCCCTCCCAGTGTGGGGGGGTCTGCAGACAGGAGAGGCCTTTGAAAGTTACATCAGAGAAGGCCTTGATGATGTTGCCCTCCCTCCCCACATCCTCTCCATGACATGACTCTCTGCTCCCAGGACATCAAAGGGGGCTGGTGGGCATGGGGACAGTGGGGGGGTGGGTGGGGGGGGGTGGGCCGATCCCAGGTGATGGCAGACCCAGTCCTAGGGAGCACCTTTTCCCAAGGGAGTATCCAAACACTCTACCCCAGGAGAGAGGCTCCCTCCTGGGCTCTCCCATTGGTCTGGCCCCCCTAACCTCCAGATGAACAGGCATTGGTGAGGTGTTGATGTAGTCCAGATCCTCGATCACAGAGAAGCCCACCTTCAAACTGGCTTGAAAGAGGCCTTCATCCCCACAGCCCCACATCTCCACACACACACTTCTCTTCTTCTGTGGGTTATGCTAACCCTAACCATCAAGGCCAGATGACTGCGTCCACTGTTAAAGGCTGAAGCTGTCATGCCCTCTCCCTCAGCCCCCTAGCGGCAGGTTTGGTTTGTTTCTGTGTCTCCCTGGGGTGGGTGTGGCCATGGCCTCCAGTCCCAGCTAGTGGCACAGAGATGGCATTCTGATAGCACAGCACGGCCCACAGAAGCACAGGGCCCTGGGTGTCGTCCTGAATGACAAGCCCCTCGCTTGGCTCTCAGGTCCCTTGTCTCCCTGACCCTCCTCCAGAGGGATGTGCCAGGCCATCACCTGCCCCTGCCTCCTTTGTGTTGCCCACCGTGCTTCTCTGTGGAAATGGAATCAAAAGAAATAAGGTGCAGAAGGGGGGAGTGGTGTGGGGGGGAGGGGGGGGAGTGGTGTGGGGGGAGGGTAGCGGGGCTTTGTCTTGGGATTTTGGTCCCATTTGACGTTCGGGAAAGAGGAGGGCAGGCTCGGCAGAGTGCCTGACCATGCTGCAGACTAACACTGCTGGAGCACAGACACACATGAGACCCACCCTTAAACTCTCTCTGCTCTCTCTCTCTGCTCTCTCTCTCTCTGTGCTCTCTCTTTCCGCGTTACACACACACACTGTTGGGACAAAATAGCAAACCACCTGAGATGCTTTATCTCTCTCCATCCAGCCAATTGGAAGCCTAGTGTCTGCTAAATAGACAACTATCGCTCTGATTATTAGTTTCATTGTTCGGATCCCCATTCAGACCTGAATGCGCTCATGTCAGGTAAAAGCAATCTCATCGTAGCTGTTCAGGTCTGTAAACATTGGAGTTATTACGTGTTCCTTCCATCCAGCATCTGGCTGGCTGAGGGCCCTGCTGTGAGGCCAGCGTGCGGCGTGCTGAGGGCTGTAGATCGGCTGTTGACGCTGAGGAAGAGGAGGCATGTCTCCCCTCTCAGAGGAGCGGGGAGGGGGGGGAGGAGCCGTCCATCAGGAAGAGACGACATTCCAACGTGTCAGTGCAGCGTGAGCCTGCTTCCTGTCCCTCTGAACAAACACAGGAGGGAAGGAGGGGGGAGAGGGGAGGAGGAGGGAGGGGAGGGGAGGAGGAGGGAGGGGAGGGGAGGAGGAGGGAGGGGAGGGGAAAGGAGACGGGAGGGGGGGAAGATTCTCTATAAACAAAGCCACAGGCTGTTTCAGGAGTGAAAACGATCTGTTAATTGCGGGTACAATAATTTCCGGTGTGGAGGGAGATCCTTGGAGGAGGGAGATCCCTGGAGGAAGGAGATCCCTGGAGGAGGGAGATCTCGGAGGAGGGAGATCCCTGGAGGAGGGAGGGTGAGGCTGGGAAACCAGCCAGGTACAACATTGCTTCAGGCTACAGTGGTCAGCTGTCTAATCCCCCCAGGTGAAGCATCATCATTCACACGTGTTACTGGTGTA
The DNA here is from genome assembly GCF_021917145.1 of Hypomesus transpacificus. NCBI lineage: Eukaryota > Metazoa > Chordata > Actinopteri > Osmeriformes > Osmeridae > Hypomesus > Hypomesus transpacificus. The sequence continues at coordinate 1,243,599 of NC_061071.1, read as the reverse complement.
ACAGACGTGGTCTTGCAGGTGACCCATCATCATTCACACGTGTTACTGGTGTAACAGACGTGGTCTTGCAAGTTCCGTCAGAGGCACTGTCCGCTCCAAGTCGACTCGAGTCGAACTTACCACGTCTGACTTCCCAAGCGCCACCACTACAAACTACGCCAACAAAAAGCTCGCGATTTTTGACGCGGGTGGCCTGTTACATACTTGAAGAATGAGTTTCACCACACACCGGCTACATTGGTCCATAGAGGAAGGAGGGTCTGCACATGTAAACACACACATACACGTGTGCAAACACACATTCATGCACACACCTGTTTTTTGCATTACCTACAGTTCCATGCAACATCAGGGTTTTGTACGTTACAGTTACACTGTGACAATCGATTCTGGACGTCGCTGACATCATTCAGGTCAAGTTCAGATTCAGAGGTTCAGATTCGTCTCAGAGCTGTCAAAACCCAACAGCTGCAGCCAGGCGTGGATTAATGCACAGGCTTGCCTAGGCTGCAGCCTAGGGGCCCCACGTGTGCAGGTGGCCCCGGATTGGCCGGATTGTTTTTTAATATTTTAAATGTACTTCAGCGGGAAAAAAACAAAGACCCTAATTGGCCCATAAGAATCTTTTTCTTAATAAGCAAGTGATTGTGACTTCGGTCACGTCTGTCCAATCAGCTACTGCTGGTTTAACTCATGTCAATCATATTCATTACTAACTGCTATTTACTATTAAAAATATTATCATTACAATAGAAAATGTGTTTTGAGCCGCTGAAATAAACATTTCATAATACCTGACAAGAAATGTGCCGAACAAATCCGTATGTTGTCCAGATTTTTCCCTAGTAGATGTTGGTTGAGCTTTACCAACCACAAGCGCCTCCTTTCCTCTGACAATCTCTGGCATTCCTTTCCCTGGTTTTTAATAACTTTTGGAAGTCGATAATATACCAAGTGTTTTTCACGATCTGTCCTATTTGTACAACCTGAAACACGGCAATAATTCACGATTTTCCTTGACGACGTTCGGGATATACTTCAGTGCCAGTGGTTTGTTGTGATGCGGAGTGCCTCCAAGATGGCGACTCCCGGTCTGATAACGCGTCGGTGAAAACCCTCTATATGGCAGCCGTCCAAATAAACACGTATTTGCAGCGAACACTTCATCAAAGCTAAGCACAAGTTAAGTTTAACACAAGTATATTCATTATGATATTTTTTGCCATAAAACACATCTTTATGTAATCGTTTGACATCCGTCAACTGCAGTGGTCGTAGGCTAGTGAGATAAAGTTAGCTAGTCAGCTAAATAGTTGGGTTGTTGTGTTAGACCCAACACTTGCAGTTTGTGTCCATACCTTTCCCTTTCTTTAGTTGAGAGGTGATCCAAAGAAACGTGGGAAGGTAAATTTGCCGGGTTTTGCTGCGTCTCAACGGTGTGAGCCGCTATCGCCAGCAGCTTTCTGCCCTCGAGGTCACCGAGCATGTCACGTGACTGAAAACTATGAATTGCTAGATGGCATAGTGGCAGAAATACCGAAAGAAAGTATTAAAGTGGAGCACTAAAACGCAAAATACAAAAGTTAACAGAACAACGTGACCAAGATATCCTGAAACAAATCACGAAATTGAATGGATACTTCAAGGCTGCTGAATCTTCATCCAGTCGAAGACAGGATCCACAGCAGGAGGACTGCCAGCTAGCATCGGCCATCGGTAATATTTCAACGAATTTGGGAGAGTTAGTGGTATTGGTAGTGTGTGGTATTAGTACTTTTAAGGATTTGAATACTTCTTCCATCACTGATGTTGTGATTTTGCCCCAGTAAAACATGGTTTTCTGTACTGATGCAGATGCTGTAGCCTACCTTTTGGTTAATAAAGCTAAAAGAGATACCAGCTTGCAGTTGAACTGTGAATGCAGGGTATTCTGTTGCTTTGCTGTTTATAGTTACATTCCGTTCATAGTAATTGTTTTGAGAATGTGGAGGGAAAGGGTTATATCTGGTATTCTTTCCACTTACATCTCTTATATATGTATATTGAATATATACGTTCTTTATAAAGCTAGCTAGCTTCCATTTTGCAAAAATAACTCACTCTGGTGGAAGCGTCGGAAATAACTTAGGGCTGATTCTAGCGCTGTAGGAATGTAAAGAAAACACTGTAGAGTTGGCTGTCTCAATGTGTGTGTATGTCAGTTCACCTTATTTGCATCTGGACCATTTCTAGTAAAGCACAATATTTAAGAGGAGGGGGGGGGGGGGTTCACACAAAGAGCAGCCCAGGGCCCCTGACCACCCTAATCCGCCCCTGGCTGCAGCATCTAGTTTCAAGTTTATTTTCCATTTGTCACAAAGACGGGTACTGTAATCAATTGTACACTTCTCTGTTTTAATCTAATGTCTGTTTAGGGTTAGGTTTTCTTTGGGTGAATAAACGTTTTTACAAAAAGGTTTCGAAAGGTACAAAAAAGGTTTTTGAAAAAAAGGTTTAGAGAAAATAGTTTAGAAGGAAATATGTTTTACATTTACATTTAGTCATTTAGCAGACGCTCTTATCGAGAGCGACTTACAGTAAGTACAGGGACATTACCCCAAGGCAAAGAGGGTGAAGTGCCTTGCCCAAGGACACAATGTAATTTTGCACAGCCAGGGATTGAACCGGCAACCTTTAAATTACTAGCCCAATTTCCTAACCGCCCAGCCACCTGACTCCCCCAGGGTTTTGGTGTTAAGTCTGAAAAAAAAAGTTCAAAACATGTTGGCGTCAAGGATGAGAACTTGAGGACTGTACTATATTCTACTGTACTCTATTGTGCTGTGCTTTAAACTACTAGGAGAAAGAGAGAGAGAGAGAGATGCTTACTATGTCAGATCATCTCCGTCCTCCCAGGGCAGGCCTGCTGCCTCTGGAATGTGTTTGTGACCACAGAAGAATGCAACACACAGAGCTACTCTGGCTTTAGCTCAGAATCAATGGTGGTTAGCCTCTTGCTTTTGTCTCTGGTGCAGCTCTCTCTCTGATGCAGCTCTCTCTCTGGTGCAGCTCTGGTGGTGCTCTGGTGCAGCTCTCTCTCTGGTGCAGCTCTCTCTCTGGTGCAGCTCTCTCTCTGGTGGAGCTCTGGTGATGCTCTGGTGCAGATCTGTCTCTGGTGCTGCTCTGGTGCAGCTCTGGTGCAGCTCTGTCTCTGGTGCAGCTCTGGTGCAGCTCTGTCTCTGGTGCAGCTCTCTCTCTGGTGCAGCTCTGTCTCTGGTGCTGCTCTGGTGCAGCTCTGGTGCAGCTCTGTCTCTGGTGCAGCTCTGTCTCTGGTGCAGCTCTGTCTCTGGTGCTGCTCTGGTGCAGCTCTGGTGCAGCTCTGGTGCAGCTCTGTCTCTGGTGCTGCTCTGGTGCAGCTCTGGTGCAGCTCTGGTGCAGCTCTGTCTCTGGTGCAGCTCTGGTGCAGCTCTGGTGCAGCTCTGTCTCTGGTGCAGCTCTGGTGCAGCTCTGTCTCTGGTGCAGCTCTGTCTCTGGTGCAGCTCTGTCTCTGGTGCAGCTCTGTCTCTGGTGCTGCTCTGGTGCAGCTCTGTCTCTGGTGCAGATCTGTCTCTGGTGCAGCTCTGTCTCTGGTGCTGCTCTGGTGCTGCTCTGTCTCGTGCTGCTCTGGTGCAGCTCTGTCTCGTGCTGCTCTGGTGCAGCTCTGTCTCTGGTGCAGCTCTGGTGCAGCTCTGGTGCTGCTGTGGTACTCACCACTACTGGTCAGGAATGCAGTGTTGAAGAGACTCCTGCTGAGACACCAATGAACAACAGCAGTGGTGGGTTTAGGGTTAGGGAAGGGGTTAGGTGGTGGCACCCCACTGGCACTGCTGAAGGGAGAGAGAGGGGGACGAGAGAGAGAGAGTGGGGAAGGGAGAGGGGTGAGGAGAGAGGGGGGAGAAGAGACATAGCAAGAGAGAAGGAGATTGAGAGGGAACGAGAGAGAGTGGAATGATAGCAAACTGTAACTTATCTGTGTGACTGGGGACATGGCCAAGACCAGACACTTAAGCAATGCTGCACTTTTCTCTTTTAGTGATGCTGTCATGGTTACTGCTGGCTCAGCAGTCTCTGTTCAGGCAGACAGGCAGACAGGCAGACAGGCAGACAGGCAGACAGACAGACAGACAGACAGACAGGCAGACAGGCAGACAGACAGACAGACAGACAGGCAGACAGACAGGCAGGCAGGCAGGCAGGCAGGCAGGCAGGCAGGCAGGCAGGCAGCAGCAGTGTGGGGGACAGACAGACAGACAGACAGACAGACAGACAGACAGGCAGGCAGGCAGGCAGGCAGGCAGCAGCAGTGTGGGGGACAGACAGACAGACAGACAGACAGACAGACAGACAGACAGGCAGACAGGCAGGCAGGCAGGCAGGCAGGCAGGCAGGCAGGCAGGCAGGCAGGCAGGCAGACAGGCAGTGTTAACACAACAGTGGTAATCTTGAATGTCTTCATGGTTCTCTAAGCTCATCCAACTTGGCCTGTTTCCTGAGATTCCACGCATAGCAAGATTATTACGTTTGTTTGTTTTCCAGAGCAAGCGTGCGTTGATGTGCAGTGTTTTCCAGAGCATGCGTGCGTTGATGTGCAGTGTTTTCCAGAGCAAGCGTGCGTTGATGTGCAGTGTTTTTCAGAGTTTTCATTTTTCCTCACGTCCACAATGGGCTTGTTTCTTGGTCCAGTGTCACATACCAAATCTGGGTCAGAAAAGTCATGTGTGTCGATAGTGTTTCTGAATGTCTAAAAACGCTCCTGTTGTTAGTGTGTGTGTTTGCATGGTAGTGTGTGCGTGTTGGGTATATAGGCTGTGAATCCATTAGAGAATGGACCCAGAGCTTTGACAGCTAGCTAATAAACAGCCTGTCACCAGCTGCTTCTGAAGTCATGTGGATCTTCTCCTCAGCCAACAACCTCCCCTCCCCTCCAGCGTGTGTATTTACAAGTAGCAGAGTGTTGCAGAGAGAGCATTACTCTGACAGTCCAGTCAGAGGGAGAAAGAGTAAGAGAGAGAAAGGGAGGTAGAGAGAGCAAGAGAAGGAGAAAGAGGGAGAAGGGGAAACAAGACAGGGAGAAGGAGAGAGAGAGAGAGGGGGAGAGGAGAGAGAGGGGGAGAGGGGAGAGAGGGGGAGAAAGAGAAGGAGGAGAGAGAGGGAGGAGAAAGAGAAGGAGAAAGAGAAGGAGAGAGAGAAGGGGAGAGGAGAGAGAGGGGGAGAGGAGAGAGAGGGGGAGAAAGAGAAGGAGGAGAGAGAGGGAGGAGAAAGAGAAGGAGGAGAGAGAGAAGGAGAGAGGGGGAGAGGAGAGAGAAAGAGAGAGAGAGGGAGTAGAGAGAGAGGGACAGGAGAGAACGTAAGCCCAGTAGTATTATCCTCAGTTCCTCCGACAGTGTCCAGCTGCCGTTAGAGGACATTCCTTGTTACCTTGTGAGAACCCGTCTGAAGATCACCCTCCTCCTGCTGCTGCAGGCCTGACAGACACCTCCGTCTGAAGATCACCCTCCTCCTGCTGCTGCAGGCCTGACAGACACCTCCGTCGGAAGACAGTAAGTTCTGAAGTGATGCTTGTCTCTGTGTTTGACTGGTTTGGTGTGTGTCTCTCTGGAAGGGGAGGAGGTGGTGTGTTTGAGTAGGGGCAGTGGGGGCTGAAGACAGACAAGCCAGTTTCTCAGGCTGTCTGTGGTCTTGGTGCCACCCCAGGAGTAACACCACTAGCTGCTAAAGAGCAAACTGCTCCCACAACATTCCGAAGAGGGGACACAAAGCTCCCCCCTCCCCCCCACACCAAAAGGCCTTCAGTTCACTTTCAGATAATCTCATTGGCTCTGCTCCTCCACTGGTAACATTCTCATTGGCTCTGCCTGGTTTATGTTTGTTTATCAACTCTTGGTCTGGCCTTGGGTCCAGTAGCACACGGATACACACACATACACACTTTTGCACAAAGTGTGTGTGCAATTACATACACACACACACACACACACATGAATACAAACAAGTATGCAAAAAGTAAACACACACACACATGACGCTGCACAGTTTGAGGTGGTCCATACTTCTCTGTCATGTGTCATTTCACACACACCTGTGGATGTAATTAGAGGCCTGGGGTGGCGTTGACCCATGTCAACCTTTAGCACAAACACTCATCCATCACCCTTGTGAGAAATAACCGGAAACTATTTCAAGCAAGTGATTCTAAACAAACACCAACTGACACCAACTAACTACCAAAACTGAATGTCAAGTAAAAAGTGCTAAGTGGTTTCTTTGCAGGTTGTCTTGTTTTGCACTTGTGTGATTTTCAATTAAGATCTATTGTCGTACTGACCCACGTACACAAGACATGCTGGAAACAGAGCCTTCACCTATCACCTCTGTGCCCCAGGAGACTGACTCACCCAGGATAGACCACCACACAGACTGATTCACCCAGGATAGACCACCACACAGACTGACTCACCCAGGATAGACCATCACACAGACTGACTCACCCAGGATAGACCATCACACAGACTGACTCACCCAGGATAAATCACACAGACTGACTCACCCAGGATAGACCACCACACAGGCTGACTCACCCAGGATAGACCACCACACAGACTGACTCACCCAGGATAGACCATCACACAGACTGACTGACCCAGGATAGACCACCACACAGACTGACTCACCCAGGATAGACCACCACACAGACTGACTCACCCAGGATAGACCATCACACAGACTGACTCACCCAGGATAGACCACCACACAGGCTGACTCACCCAGGATAGACCACCACACAGGACAGCTGGAGGGGGGGAGTCCTCTCTAACCCTAACCCTCTCTAACCCTAACCCTCTCTAACCCTAACCCTCCGGGTTGGGTTCAGCTCAGCAGAGCAGCAACGTTAATAGTTTCAGGAACTGAAATTACGTAAGATTCTGAGGGAGTTGTCAGCATGCCAGCTGTCATGCCATGCCTGGCTGTGGTGTGTGTGAGGGGGAGGGGGAGGTGGGAGATTAGAGCAGGGATAGCCAGCAGAGGTACCCATACAGCTGATGACACCCAGCTGGCTAAGCTGTACAGATGGAATCACACACACACACACACACACACATGCGCACCCCCCCCCCCCCCCCCCCCCCCCCCCCCCCCCCCCCCCAGCTCAGTGCACATTCTGTGTGGGCGGTATTGATCAAGAATGACTGAGTCTCTACAAGTAGGTTAGGGTTAGGTCTGCTGATCTTCTGTTTCTCTCTCCCTCTTATGTCTCTTCTGTGCTCTGCTCTCTCTGGTTACGTCTCTTCTGTGAGCTGTATTTCATCATCTAAACTGAAATGCTCAGAGCAAGTCCATCTGAGAGGGTTTTGTTTGAAAGTGGAAACAGTTCACAGGCCTCAGCCCAGCGGATCACATCCTGTTTAAACTGCCTTCATCAACAGCTTATGGCTGCTGGTTCTCTGCTTAGCTGTGAGTGGTGAATGCTGGGCTGTATTGGGTCCAAAGGGCAGTATTGTCAATACAAAGCCTCCCTTACACACGTTAACAAGCTGTAACCCTGGAGGATGGCTGGGTGAGCACTAGGAAACTGATTGTTTTGACTAGAGTCTCTCTACAATAAGCGACAGTGTTCACCTTGGCTGTAAATAGGTCCTGGGCCTGGACATCTACACCCAACAGACTCTAAGGTATCACATCACTCACTGATATTCACTGAAAAGATCAAACAGTGAATGAGCCACAATCATAACCAAACAAGGTTAATCATTTACTAAACCGTTCATCTATTAATTGACTGGAGCATTCAAAATAAAAGTCCCCCATTGTTGCGGCTGGGTATTATATTATTCTATCATGAAGTCATTATCCTCACCCAGGCCGCAGCTGGAGGTTCCCCCAGGACTGGCCTGCTTCCCTGGGTGACCTCTGCCCCCCCTTCCCCCTCACCACGTTCCTGTTGGAGCAGATGTTAAAAAGAAAGACCTCCCCCCCACCTCCTCCAGCCCTCTGATTGGCCCTGATTCGCCTGCTTCCTGGTATATAATTAGAAACCTGCACAAAGACCTCCCAGATGTCAGGGTGGTCCAGTCCTGCTGAACCCTCCACTGGCTGGCTGGAAAACTGGCTGACTGGTTGGGAAGCTGACTGATTGGCTGGTTGACTAGTTCGGAAGCTGATTGGCTGGTTGACTAGTTAGGAAGCTGATTGGCTGGTTGACTAGTTAGGAAGCTGATTGGCTGGTTGACTGACTGGTTAAACAGCTGGCTGACAAACTGGTTGACTGACTGGTTAAAAAGCTGGCTGGCAGGCTGGTTGGCTTGGGGCAGTGTGGAATGGTTGTTGATCCCTGTCTTTCTGTTGGCCAATAGAAGACTGCTTATGCACAATAATCCAGTTTTGTGTAAATAATTTGGAGTGGTGGTGGTGTGTGTGTGTGTGCGGGAGGGAGGGGGGGGGGGCATCAATAGGGAGTTCCCTGGGGGGAGGGGGGGGGGCATCAATAGGGAGTTCCCTGGGGGGAGGGGGGGCATCAATAGGGAGTTCCCTGGGGGATTATGAGTGAGAGGATCATCTGTCCTCCTGTGTCCTATTCACAGTACGTTTCCTTGTCTCCAAGTCTGCTGCCTGTAAGCCTGTATTCAATTCGTTTTTTTTCCTAATGAAACAGTATATTAAAGAACTGGCACTGCATCTCTGCTACTAGTCTGTGTTAACTCACTGAGTTGAAGTCCAGTCCTAAACATTAGTCCCACCAACTACCCAAACAACAAATGTTACCAGCGATAAAAAAGTGATTTTAGGCTGTTTCAGGCATGTAGGCTGTTTTCCAGGACAGGACTACTGTTTGTCCAGTGTTCCGGTCATTGTCTCTTTCCTTTCTTGGTCTTGCCGTTATCAGGTTTGTGTTTGGTTGCATCCCTTCCTCACCCCTGATGAGTTTGCGTCCCTGCGATCTACATTAAATAAATTCACCATTGGGTTGTTGCATTTTGTACCCAATCACCTCATTTTACTGCATAAAATCAATGATTCTCCTACCAGCGAGGAACATCGAACATGTTCCTCTTATGTCGTCATAAGAGGAAAGGTTACCTCCCCTTTCTCTGC